>NC_051184.2:99601075-99835519 GCF_013339695.2 Rhipicephalus sanguineus
CCCTCAGTCAAGTGTGGCACATAGCCGCATACCAGAGTTCAAGTTATGCGGGTATGTGCCACAGGTGATAACAGAGTCTCAATCAACGCAGTAACCGCGAACATACGCATTGACACGGAAGGAAAGTGATAATAACCGTAATTGTCCGGGTTTTACGTCCCAAAACCACGGCATGATTATGAGACACACTGTAGTGAAGGGCTCCGGAAATTTTGACCATCTGGTATTCTTTAACATGCACTGACATCGCACAGTACACGGGCCTCTAGCATTTCGCATCCATCGAAATACGACCGTCGCGGCTGGGGTCGAACTCGCAACCTGCGGGTCAGCAACCGAGCACCGTAACCACTACACCACAGCGGCCGACGCAACGAAAGTTAGGGAACTCAAGACAGAGCAACCCTGGAAGACGCTTGGCTACCATCCACGTGGTCCGCAACGTCGACAACGGGGATCATGCAAAAACCGGGGTCAATGCTTCCTACAATAACTCTGCCGAGATGACCATGTCCCCCATGATTACCGCTGATTTCAGTATTGATTTATCAAAACCCAACAACGCCTGGTTCTTCGACGGCATGAAAGACGGCTTGAATGTGGACAGGGCATCATAAGACTACGGTGCCACGTCCAGCACAGGAGGCATCATAGATCATTTCTTTGTAAAAGGCATCCATGGCTTCCACCAGCTCTACAATACCTTGCACTTCACTGCGCTTAGACCATTCGCAGCAGCGATCACGAACAGATCCGATAACTAGTCCTTTCCAGCTGCTGGTGCTCACTGATCACAGTGATGACCTTATTCAAGAACCGCCAAGAACCCCTTCTACACATGCACACGGGTTCGTGAAACGTGCGCGAGTTCTCCGTCATAACGGATAAGTATAAGTATAACAACTGCAATGCAACTCTAACAACTGATACTGTGACTATAACGTAGTGCAGTGCGCCTGCGCGTGCCACTCGGCTGTGTATATATCTAGGAAACGTTTCTGAATAAAGCTTAGTTGCGAGTAGCGCCTGTTCTGTGCATCTGTGTTCCTTCATTGTCCTATTCGAATTCGCGCTATCGAGTATTGGAGAATATAAGCACTGCATATCAATTTAGTGCGACTGGTGTCGGTAACTTCTATGTTGCTGTTGGTATCGTTAAGCAACTGTTAACAACTGGTTATATAACACATGTGCGATTCTTCAAAATATGTGTGTGCGTATACCATTTGCACATTTCTCTAGCGTCATTCCGTAACGTTTCCCTCAATGTGAAAAACTGCGACACAGTTACCTTCCTGCGCATGCTTCGCGTATCATCGAATGCCATGGTACGTGGGATCTGCCGAATTTTCTTCGAATGGGTTAAGACCCGAGATGCATATGCTACAGGTCGCCATTCCTCATTGTAGCATCGCAATAACGCTGCACCGACACCGTCCTTCGATGCGTCGCAGCTTGTCTAATTTTTCCCCTGGGGATCAAAGATTGCAATCAGGGGGGCGGTCATCAACACTGGCGTTAATTTTTTCTACTCCTGCGCATGGTTCGCTGTCCATGGAAACTCTTAACCTGACTTGAAAAGCTCATGTAAAAGCGTCGTTCGCTCGGACAGTCGCAGCACGAAGTCGCAGCGCATGCTTGGGGGTTAAGCACCCCCAGCATGCGCTGGACGTCGTTCTTAGACGTTGGTGTCGGCATTTTTGCCAAGCTTTTGATTAGCTTTGACTCCGGTGATATGCCCGTTTGGCCGATGACATCACCGGGAAACTTCACTTCTTTCACCTCAAACCTGCATGTTTGCGCGTTGAAAGTCAATTTTGCTTTATCGGTAGATTTCAGCGCTACTATTACCCGCTCATCGTGTTCTTGCTTGCTAGAACCCCGTACTAAGATGTCGTCTATGTACACCAGTACACCCGGTAGGCCGTCAAATACTTCAGTCATGCTTTGCTGAAAGACCTCCGGTGCGGAAGAAACGCCGAAAGGCAAATGGAGGAAGCGGTATCTCCCGAACGGTGAAGAAAAAGTGCAGATCTTCGAAGTTCGCTCGTCAAGTGGTATCTGATGATAGCCCGAGTTCGCATCAAGACAACTGAAGTACGAAGCGTTGGTTAAACGTGCTTCGAAATCTTCGCGTCTAGGAAGCGGGAAATGCAGCCTCTTTATGTACTTATTAACAGCTCGGGGGTCCATGTACACCCTTAGCGAACCATCTTTCTTCTTTGCCAGAACTAAAGGGCTTACCCAGTCGGTTGGTTCATTCACTTGAACAATTATGCTGGCACGTAGCATTCTTTCAACTTCCTTCTTTAGAGGCTCTTCTAGCGCCACCGGAATTCGTCCAGCTGGTTGCACGAGTGGCACTGCTCCAGGTTTCAAGACCATGTTGTAGGCCTGCTTCAAACAACCGAGACCTCCGAAAACATGTCTGAATCTTTCGAGAAGTCCGTCTGTTTCAGTCTTGTCTACGACGCAAACACTACGCTTGACTAGTCCCAGAGCTTCACTTGCTTCAAGCTCGAGTATAGCCTGGCGACCATTTTTCACGACAAAGAATGTGACCGTAGCAGTAGTATTTCCAAGCTTTACTTCCTGCGCACACCTTCCAAAACAAGATATCGTACCACCGTTATATGCTCGCAGGACCGAGTTCGTTGGTTTCAACTCTTCTGCTCCGCGCAGTTTTCGGTAAATGGACGTGGGAAACAAGCTTCCTTGCGATTCGGTGTCCACTTTAAACCTTATCTCGCAGTTGCTAACTTCAGCCTTAACCATCGAATCCTTTTCGCGTCTTGCTGTTGTGATCTCGAGGATGTCAAAGTCCTCGTCTTGCTGTTTGCTAACTTCGCTTACTGCAGCTGACGCACCACAACTTGCAAAGTGGTTAGGCTTGTGACACAACCGACATTTCTTTCCAAAAGCTGGGCACCTTGAGACCGCATCGACACTGGCTTCGCCTTTACGCCATACTTCGTTTCGTTGTGCTACCGTCTCCGCTGCCCTGCACGTTTCCTCTGCTTTTTGCAATGTCAACTGGTTGTCCCGCAGCATTTTCTCGCGTAGTCTAGGATTGTGCGTGCCAAATACGATTTGGTCCCGTATCATTGATTCTTGCAACGTGCCAAAGTAACACTGTGCTGCCTGTTTTTTTCAAGGCGCGAACGAATTTTCCAATGGTTCACCTTCAGCTTGCTTTCTTGAACGGGACACATATCTCTCGTGCACTTCGTTGCTAACTTCGGCGCAAGAGGCATCAAATTGTCTCACCACGGTGCTGTAGTCCTTCTTGTCCTCGTTTGGCCCGAACTGAAAGTTGTTGAAGACGTCCAAAGCTTCGTCACCGGACGTGCTCAGCAGTAGCGCTGCCTTCGATGCTTCCGTTTTCGGTTGTTCTGTTGCCGTCGTTGCCTGTAGAAAGAACTCAAACTTCTGCTTAAACCGCTTCCAGTTTTCCGTGACGTTACCCGTCAGCCGCAATGCCTCCGGAGCCTTCAGGAGATCCATGACGTAACAGACGCAGGAATGATTTCCCCCGGCGTCAAGGGGCCACTTCTGACACCACGTATGGCTTATGCCACGGGTATACGGACGACTCTAACAGCAACATGCTCAGTGCAAGAATAACGGCGACGTTTATTGAGCCACAGCTTATACAGGCACGAGCGAGCGCAATGAACATACTGCGCATCCCTGATGCGCATCCGCGCCGATTCAATCAGTACACGCGCTCTATACACAAAGGGGCACATGTCCGATCTAGAAAGAGGCGGATTTCGAATGCCGAGCAAGCTACACTTCAAGCTTTATTGATGCGCGGTGTCGCGCAAGTTCTAAGGTAATTCCAAATCTAAACTGTAACGGTGCTCTCGTAACCAACACCGGAAACAATATTTTGCAAATTGAAAGCTACTGTGAATCTTTATTTATTGTTCTTTCTCGTAAGTCCAGTTCTCTTTTGCACCCTTTTAAGGATGGTGGTTGTGCAGCCATCAATAGTTTCATTGCAATAGAGGTTATAGAGCAGGCAATCGACCATTCACTGTCATTGAAAAGACGTGGCCCTGATGGTTTCTCAGCTCAATTTTTCAAAATTAAAAAACGCCAGGCCTGCGCTGAAACCGCAGCACAGTCACAGCGAAAGCTGGAAGAGCGGCGTTTATAGAGCCCGTTGTAAGCTCTCTTGGGGCTACTAATACAAGCATACTAGCAAGGTACCCACTACGCCATAAATCATTATTTTTTGTGAAGTTGGGAAGCACCTACTAAGCTATTATTCGTCATTCTTCGGGGAAGCGAGGCACCAGCTACACGTCTTTGAGGCATTAAGTGTACTTTGTTGACGCGACGACTGATGGCGATGAAGAATTATGGCTCAGCCCTTTGTAATGGGTGGGAAGCTTTAAAAGGTCCACCAGTTATGTGATTTGCATTGGCTGACGCCCGGTCACTATTTCCCCCTCCCGCCATGCTGTATAACATAGGTTGACGTAGGAGAGAGAGGGGGGGCGAAGAACTTTCTGAGACCCCGAGGAAATGGATCATGCGCTTATGGACTTCCTTGGCGACCAATACAAGTGCACTTGCGAGGAACCCACTACCCTATATATCATTGTAATTTTTGAGAAGTAGGGAAGCAGGCACTATGCCATTTTTCGTCATTCAACGGAGAGCTGTGGTACCTGCTAAACAAATGTAAGGCATTATGCGCACTTTGTTGATGCTGCGCCTGTTTACGAAGAGTTATGGCGGGGCCCTTTGTAATGGGTTGGAAGCATTCAACAACCTTCTGGTTGCGCAATTCGCATTGTGTGACGCCTGGTTGCAGAATTCGCGTTGTGCGACGCTTGGTGCTCATTTTACTCTTCTACTACGCTATATTGCATGTGCTAATGTGGTTCCTTGCCGACATGAAGCCTGCATAGGGTCTTTTTGCACAGCAGTTTCAAGCACCGGCATGGCTCAAAGGTTGAATACTGGGCTCCCACGCAGAGAACCCAGGTTCGATCCTCGTTCCATCCTGGAATTTGTTCCGTATTTCGTTTTTTTTCTTATTTCGAGTGATAGTGGTTACGGATACCGGGTGCGGCGGTGGCGGACGACTGCGGCGCCAAAAGCGGCCGCTGAGATGGTCTCGTAACAGCTTTCGCTGTAAAAAAAATCAGGAGCCCTTGTCATATTGGCAAAATGGGACGAGCGCTGCATTAGGCGACTGAAGTACTACTTTTGCAGCGGAGCTGTGAAGCTTTTCATTATAGCTTTCGGACTGATAACTATCATCATCATCAACCAGCCCACGCTCAGTTCGTCCTCTTCTTCATTTTTAACACGAAAGTGTTTTACGCCGGGGTCCACCAAGTACATCCGTCACTGATATGACGTTGGTAAAACGGACGCCAACGGGTGAGAAAGAAAAAAGACCAAGAAAAAGATCCCCCGCTGGGAATCGAACCCACGACCTTGCGGCCGCGACGGCAAGCGCCCGACGCCCTACCGACTAAGCTAGCTCGGCAGAGCAGGACACGACGCGAACGAGACTTATGTCTCACACATTCTCCTTCGCACGGTCCTCTCTGTTGGCATGTAGGTAGGCGGGGCGGAGCGGGGCGGTGCCGCCGTCTGTGAGAAGTGAAAAGAAGTAATGGTTCATGATCGACATTTACTAGCGCTTACTCCGAGATTGCGCGCGATATCGGAAGTCATGGTTAAAGTATCTCGGTGTGCGTCGGCGCGCTGGCATCGCCGAGGCACCCTTGACGTAGTTCGTTCTTTGCCTTTCGCTTCGTGTTAGCGTGCGCTGGCTCATCGGGGTAGTGCACCTTCCACATGCACCAACGGGATTTCTACGCCGCCGACTGCTTCGACTGCGAGAGCACTGGCTAAAAAAACTGCTGCAATACGCGTTGCAGAAAGGACGCGATTTCGACAGGCGAATGTCGTGCCTTGGTCTTAGCGAGACCAGCGCTTGCGAGACAGAGGGGTATGGCTATGTAGTGTATGATTACAGCATCGGCGCTGAATGTTTTTGCAAGAAAAGGTGGCTGATGTGGCCAACTGACCGCTCCAGGCAGTCGGTTCAAATACATTTCGCGCGGTATGCGCTGTCGCCGAATTGATTGCGAATAGCTTTAAGGTTAAATAATAACGTTGGCTGCAGTGGTGGTGGGTGGCCATGGAATATTGCGGCAGATTTCGCGCTCGGAGCCTCGAAAAAGAATAAACATACAGATTTGCTCCTATGGAAGGACCGCACTTCGTCAAAAAAGAGCGACCATTATGCCAGTCTATACGACACATGATATAGCAGTCTGGGGTTTTATGTGTGGAGCACGCGCTAGTGGAGGGCTCCGGAAATTTCGACCATCGGGTGTTCTTTAACGTGCTTCTAGTATTTTAACGGGTTTCTAGTATTTCGCCTCCATCTAAATGCGACCGCCGCGGCCGGGATTGAACCCGCGATGTTCGGGTCAGCAGCCGAGCACCATAACCACTGTTCCATCGCGGAGTACATATCCGATAACACAAAATATTCTCGAATACCTTGAGCAATCGTGCGCTATACGCACGCATGCACACACACTATCGCCCCACACCCGTCTTCACCGTATGGACCCACGCCTACGACACAATGTTCCATTTGGGCTATACCGATCCGAGAAGACCGTTCTCTGCCGCATGTGGCTTCCGATGTCCTTTACTACCGTCTTTGCTTGCCGCATCGGAATGGCAGTATGTGACCATTGCGGCCATGACGAATCCATCGAACACATCCTATGTCATTGCCCTCAGTACAGCTCCTAGGGACAATCCCTCTCAGCAGTGTTTGAAGACCTCGAAGACTTGCCGCTTTCTGAGCAGTCAATCTTGGAATGCCGGAATGATCGAGCTTCACGCCGGCAAGTGACGAAGGCACTGTTGAAGTGTCTGCGAGCGACCAGCCTCGTTGAACGATTATGTGTGTGCACGATCGTGCGTGTGTGTCTCCCCTTATCTCTTTCCTCATTCTTATCTTCCTTACTTTTCTATCTCCACTTACCCCTTCCCCAGTGCAGAGTATGAAACCGGGTATTTATTTTCCGGTTTACAGCACTGCCATTCCGCATTACCTCTCTATCATACGAATTTATATAGTGTCGCAATCTCGAATTAATAGGGGCTTTATTATGCCTGCATGACGTGGCAAAACAGCCACACTCAAGGGGAGAGCATCCTTCCGGGAATGATATCACTTAACGGAGGCTCGCACATCACGATTGCCTATAACTAACGACTATCACGTGGTGATTATATAGTGATAACAAAAATTGTTTATTGAATTATTCATTTTTCCTTTTGACCGAATTGACAAGTGCCTATTTCTAGAAATGCAAATTTTCCCCTTTACCTGCGTTTACGTCTTAGTGTTTGCGTTTAAATTAACCGCCGGCTTCTTGGCCAATTTGCCACAGTGGGTGACCCACTAGTAAGGAGCATGAAAGCAATCTAGCAAAGGACCCCTTCACAAATCACAGCAACCTGAACCCACTCAGGTAGTACCCGAGTTGGTAAGTGCTAATCATCTAGGGATCATCATCACTGTCACCAGTCCCAGCGACGGAGCAGTCCGCACAGTTTAGTAGCTGATGCGTATTATTTTCCATTTTGCAATAGGAATCAACCGCGCAAACGTGGACAGCATTCTATTGGACACGGCGGCTATGCAAATGCCTGAATTCACCATGGTCACAAAAACAGGTTACTGACGAATAACATTTTCCTTTGTGCTAGTTGGCGCCTTCTATAACACTTAGCACAGCAGCGCTCAAAGGCAGTGACAAAGAAAGTGAGTACACTGGACGGGCACAAACTGGGAACTTTATTTGAGAACACTTGCCGACACACATTTACGAGCACATTATAGTAAGTGCGCGACCCATATCCAGGCAGTGAAGGGTACGAGTGCGGCATACCGATCTTTCCTTTATTGAATTACACGCAGTTGCAGATGCCGCAGAAGCACCAACGGTAGCAGTGTGCCTGCTAATAAAAATTGGCATATTCTAAGTGAGAGATATTTATCTCTGATTCCATCAATCGTGAAAGCATTACGCAAAAAGTGTAATTCATGCTTTGCTACAAAAAAGCACTCTGTACTCTGTACATTCCACATGGTCAGGCGACTCCAATATCGCCTTCTCGCCAAGGTTCACTCACCTCTTCTGAACAAAAAAATAACTAAACAACTATTCCTTTTCTCAAAAAAGCTTACCTAGCTCATATCTATACAGAATCATTTTGCACTGTCCTATATACTCGTGTTCACAATGAATCTAAACAAACGTCAAGATAAAACAAACATCTGGAAGGGAGACATCTAAACGCGCTGTTCGTGAGAGCGATAGATATTTATTCTCTCATTTATTTGTTCGTTTATTTGGAGTACGTTTAGGGTATGACATACATCAGAGAAGGGATGGTCATTCATTGCAAATGAGAATGAAAAAAAAAACATATGTGCGAAAGTTTTACATACGGGTAAAATACACAGTTGCAGTTATACATTCCAAGCAGAGTACAGACAAGTAATAATAGGGCAGTATTCTAACATATAGTTAGAGCATTTAAAAAGCACTGGGATTATCTGTCTCTTATGGAGTCTGGTGTGTAATTCTACTCATTTTCCTTTCTGGGATAGCGAGCCTGCTGTAACCTAAATACGTGGAATGTCTACTTTATGAATGTGATCAAGCCAATGTGAGTGCAATTGTGCTGAAAGTATAAACAAGGAACGAAGCACATGGTAGTGATATCACAGTTTTTGAAAAATACAAATTTGTGACTACATTGTGGGTAGCGAAGGAAGACTAAGAGTAACTTTCATTTCTATGACACTAGTGTTGCGAATGCAGTTTCCTGAAATGAAACATCCAGGGAGATTTGTACTGCCCGAATATTTCGCATTCGTGTGATGTTAGTGGATCTCACACAGGCGAGGGGTACGTGGGATCGACACCCCCAGACGAGGTTATACTGTGGTCTTGTGCCGCACGTCAATACCACAAGAAGTTTCAGCTGAGGTGTCGGGTCAACGCGGCCAGGTGTTTATTCACGCCTCGCATTCGTAGGGTCGGAGTCATCGCGCCACGTAGGTACCGACGGTACAATAGCAAAACTGCCACACTCTAGCACATGAAGCTTTGCCCGATCTTTCGAATTAAATTTGCGAACAGGCATGCTACCCCTGTTGAAACACTTGATCATGCCTGCTAAATCGCATAGGGGTATCTAGCAGAGTTAGCAATTTATTGAACCGGCTTCCTAATCTTTTTTTTCCACAGCCTCTATTATAGTTACTGAGATAATATTGATTTTTACACTCCGAGTTAGACATTTAGAGCCAACGCACTCACATATCTGGATGACAGGTTATCCTTCATTATCGACAGATATCCCGCGAAGGTCAAGCTGGACTGTAATTATGTGTTGAGGCCGTATGTTAATTGTACGTTCTTCTTGCCGTGCTGGAACGCACTGTCAGCCAACGATAAAAAACAACTTAAATCTATAGCTGCTGAGCACTTTATCACATGAATCGGCCGATATGGCGATGAAAAATTAGCTTAAAACTTGCACAATTTCCCGCCATGAAACAAATGTTTGAGGTCCACATGTTCGTCATACAATGAAACACTTAATGATCTGAATCTCAAGTTGAAGTAGCCATGTTCCTAGAATAGAAAAAAAAACCAGCAGAACATGCGAGAGATGAGTAAAAAGAGCATGTTGCCCACATATGCACTCTGGTAATCGCAATAAAAAAATCACCTATCATAATTTCAAATCAGAATTCAGTTATCTGTGTACACACCGTTTCCCGTGCTCACAATTCAGCTCTCCGGTTACACAAAAAACACAAGTACAGACAGTTCGGATTTACCTAAAATCATTTCTTGTGTACAGCTAAGTCACCATGCAACATTACCAAGTGTACAAAGAGCAAAACACTGCGAACAATCATATGCATTCTTCTGCGCTGGACCGCTGAAAAGAGTTCTGACGATGACGTCAAAGAAGGCTATACAAGGTTGCTTACTACGTGCATTTCATTCAGACGTATTTCACGAAGAATAAAACACGCTTCTCACACGCATGTTTTTATAGTTCTTTTGTTACTTTAAAAAAGAACAGCAGTATTGGACTGTACTGCTTTTCTCTAACGTCTTCAAGTAAAAGTTGACTTATACGACTGATTATAACCACAAATTTAACATATACGACCACCCACGCGTGCTTGTTATGCGGTATGAGGCTAGTTAAATATCTGAAAACCTCACCTAACTAATAGCAGCTCAAAATTCACCACCTATATTATCCGAAGGTTATTTATCCCCACTTCTTTTTTGTACGGGAATGACTGATTGCGCATTTCGTATTTCGGCAGCGAAAGGGTACACAGCCATTCGAATGAAGAGGTGCCCATGTGCGGTTGTCGTTAGGTATAGGTAACTTACATTTCTAAAATATCTCCTAACTAATAGCACGTAAAAATTAAGCATTCTTGTTCATCGATGGTTTCGTGTTAAAACTTTTTTTCTACGCGAAATAATTATTGCACATTTCGCCAGTGAAGGGATACAGAGCCACATGAATGTGGAGGTGCTCTTTTAGACATCTTTTTTATAAGCGATTGTGTTTCCTTTTAGGCAGGCTCACGCTTTGTCGATTCTGTGAGTGCGTTGATGAGTTTTAAGAGCTGACGATGTGGTTGATGAATACTCACACATCTTGCATTTATAAGGCCTCTCGCCCGTATGAGTGCGTTCATGTACACGAAGGTGTCCTAGCTGTGTGAAGGACTTCGTGCATGACGTGCAATTGAAGGGCTTCGCGCCTGTGTGCGTGCGGCGATGCACATCGAGATTAGACTTTACTGAGAATGATTTATCACATATGTCGCAATGATAGGGCTTCTCGCCTGTGTGAGTGCGGCGATGTCCATCGAGATGACCCTTTCGTGAAAATGATTGATCACATATGTTGCACTGATAGGGCTTCTCGCCTGTGTGAGTGCGGCGATGTCCATAGAGATTAGACTTTAGTGAAAATGATTGATCACATATGTTGCACTGATAGGGCTTCTCGCCTGTGTGAGTGCGGCGATGTACATCGAGATTACCCTTTAGTGAAAATGAATTATCACATATGTTGCACTGATAGGGCTTGTCGCCTGTATGCGCGCGGCGATGTCTCGCGAGATTATGCTTCCTTTTAAATGAATTGCCGCATACTTCGCACGTGTAGCTCCGCTCCCCTGATGTTTTCGTGCCGTGGTTGACGTTGTTGTAGACGCCGCTGATATCTTCGCGTTTTCCCCTATGTGTGGAGCCAGTAGCATCTCTGCGAGTAACCAGACAACAGTATCTAATACGGCACATACATTGCTTTTTGGAAGAACAGCACCTTGCTTTTCTCGACGTAAATGTAGGCGAACAGATTATAGCTTTAATGGGATGTCCATTCGCTTGAACTTATTCCTGCGCATCGGGAAGTTGCCTTCTTCCATCATTTGCTTTGTTCAGCTACAGTTGAAGACTGGTGCATTCGATGACCGGGGGACGTTGAACGTTGAGAAAAGAACATAGCTGTCCTTCTCATCACATGCATACAAAACTGCATCTTTATTTTAACAATAACGCCTACTTGTACAGTACAACTCAATGGGAAAGACGGTAAATACAGATTGCTGGTCAAAACATAAAACAAAATTCTCGTGTGTCTTAAACTTACGTGAAGGAAAGAAGTGGAAATTTTAAGGGCTCCTTTTTCTTTGTTATACGCAATATTAATACGCAATATTATGTTATACGCAATATTATGTTATACGCAATGCCAAGGAAAGTATAGGGGATGTTAGTAGTAAATGTAATGCAAATGTGAGGAAAGAAAAGTGGACGAAAAGATAGCTTGCCGCGGGCAGGGACCGAACCTGCGACCTTCGAAAAACGTGTCCGATGCTCTACCAACAGAGCTACCGCAGCAGCCATCCCCCCATCCACATTATGGGATATATATGTGTATTTAAGCGTGGTAGCATCAGTCAGCGCCGCCAGTAGCTTTTTTAAACGTTCACATTTACATTACGTTTACTACTAATAACATCCCCTATACTTTCCGTGGCATTATTGTCTGTTAGTGGTCATTAATGTTGTGTATAACAAAGAAAAACGAGCCCTTAAAGTTTCCACTTCTTTCCTTCATTCATAGCGAGGGTCTCATCTGGCAGACTTGATGCTTTCAGGTAGTATGCGAGGGATTATTGGTCAGCTGCCAGCTCGTAATAAGTTCACGTGCTACGTGACGCCAACAGGCGGAAAAGCAGTGTTCCACACTCGCCGTCGTGGCTACTGGCGGCGCTGACTGACGCTACCACGTTTAAAGGGGCCATGACACGGTCGCCTAACGATTTGTGGTTTTCAGCGAAAAATAGAAGTAGAGGGTCTATAATGCCTATACGGATTTCAAAAGTGGGCCGTAAAAGACTATTTCAGTGCAAAACAAGATCTAGAAGTCGCCGGCTGTAAAGCCCGCCCACCGCCGGCGACCGCCGTTTTGCCATGGCGCGTGTGACGTCACGTGCAGCACGGAACGGAGCCGTCGTCTTCTACCAAAGTTTCAGCCGCTGCAAATCGTTCATTTTCAGTGTCAAGCTGAAGAAAGCTAAAATATCTCGATATCACGTGCAGCTGACCACGGAACAATATCGTTCGCCGCAATGCAGAGGCTTGCACAGCTAGCTGCTCGTTACGTCACGGCTCGCGAGTGCACCAGTGTTGCCTGACTCTCGGGCCGCTCGCGTGTTTAGAAAAATATTCGATTATAAATTAAGTGCTCGACCAAATGCGTTAAAATTTCGCCAGCTTATTTGTGAATGCACAAGGATTAATCCACATAATAGATTATGATAGAAAATTGGGTGTCATGGCCCCTTTAAATACACATATATACCTCATAAAGTGGACGGGGAGATGGCCGCCGCGGTAGCTCAGTTGGTAGAGCATCGGACGCGTTTTTCGAAGGTCGCAGGTTCGGTCCCTGCCCGCGACAAGCTATCTTGTCGTCCACTTTTCTTTCTTTACATTTACATTACATTTACTACTAATAACATCCCCTATACTTTCCTTGGCATTATTGTCTGCTAGTGCTCATTATTATTGCGTATAACAAAGAAAAACGGGCCCTTAAAATTTCCACTTCTTTCCTTCATTCATAGCGAGGGTCTCGTTCTGGCAGACTTGATGCTTTCAGGTAGTATGTGAGGAATTATTGGTCAGCTCCCAGCTCATAATAAGTTCACATGCTACGTGACGCCAACAGGCGGAAAAGGAGTGTTCCACAGTCACCGTCTTGGCTACTGGCGGCGCTGACTGACGCTCCCACGTTTAAATACACATATATACCCCATAAAGTGTACAGGGGGATGGCCGCCGCGGTAGCTCAGTTGGTGGAGCGTCGGACGCGTTTTTCGAAGGTCGCAGGTTCGGTCCCTGCCCGCGGCAAGCTATCTTTTCCTCCACTTGTCTTTCTTCACATTTACATTACATTTACTACTAATAACGTCCCCTATACTTTCCTTGGCATTATTGTCTGTTAGTGCTCATTATTTAACGTACGTGGTAATTAGAAGTCTTGAAGATAAAGTACCGAGGCGTGCCCTCGGACGTGAAGGTGTATGCATTGAATAAGAGCATGTCGCATAGCAGTTAAGCAGCAGCTTAGAAGACGCTTTCATTGCTACGAACATCTAGCCGACATTTGCATGACTATTAATTGATAATAACTAATCTTAGCTGACATTGAGCTCTTACCTGAGCACATCCTGACAAAGACAACATACTGTAGTTCGGTATGCTCCTTGCAGTTATAGGTTGAATGATCTCACAACCAACCAAACTTACCGCGCATCGATTGCTATCTTTCATCTCACAGTGAAAACATTTAATGGAACATGACACTTTACTGTACTGTAACAAATGTAACCAAAGTGTGCGCTTTCCCATCCTTGACTCTGGCTGGTATCCGTTGTACACCGCGAAACATATTGTGGTGCTACTTTTGCCCCGTTGATCTGTACGTTTGTAAAATTGTACTGATTCTCGTTACCTCCAAAACACTACTGTGGAAATATTGTGCTGCTCATGAACGCACGACTTACGAGTAAACTTATTAACCACACAAAATATACTGCACCAAACCACACTATGTACAAAAAATATTAATTAGAAGAAATAAATAACGAACGAGCGACTTCACTGGAGTGCCTTCACAGGCACTCTTGCAAATTAAGCCTGCAATTATGTCACTATTTACAAGCCCTAGAATTACATTAGTGCTACTCTACATAACTTTTGTCCACTATAGGTATATTATACAGCGCAGTTTACAATATCATGACGTCATTTTAAAATGTTTTGACTGTATATACATAATTTGAGTAGTTCAGCCTTTCCTTCCATACAAACACACTATGCTGGAACGCATATTTTACAGACGAGATCGTCGGTGGAAGCATAATTGAAACGAAGATGACGCGCGTTCCCCGCCATTTGAATAGGTTCGATGGATATAACACTTCATACGTTGCTCTTACCTCACGTTGTTTCCAGCGAACGCAGCTGCCTCCATGCCCGCGCGTCTCATGCTAGGGACTGCGTCATCACAGGCGCGGCTACTGGACATTGGAAGCGGCAAATGTGTCTCCTTTTCGGCAGTACGCGCACGCTCTGAAAGCAAAGGTATGGGTTCGTCAGTGTGAAACAATAATCAAACACTGACTGGAAAGAAATCGCAAATGTCAAAATGTTCTAGTGAAGGCGTGACAGGGAACCCAATGATAATGCCACCAGCCTGAAGACCAATAAATGGGGCCAGAAGCCACAAATTGTTGTCCATGAAAATGTCGATTGCGAGCTACGGGAGCTTGTGGAATATTTTATTCTTAGGATCTTTTACTGTTTCCCGTGATTTCATTCAACTTGCAGTGCACGCTTCGTTCTATATTTTTGTCACGTTTTAATATTCAACCTATTCACTACTACATTGTTGTGTAGGCCTTTATAATTACTCAAAAGTATCTCTGAAATCACTATGAAAATTGTGGGCGTGCTATCACCCTTTGTAAAGTCGTTGTCGCCAGGCGCATCGTGGTTTACGTAGTTAGATTTGGTACCGCCGAGATAGAGTTGTCAATGTGCTTCTGAGGAGGCGCCAGTGGCGCCCTCTGGCGGTAGTGAGGTTACGCGGAGTCGTGGGGAGGGGAGCGGTTTCCGCGAACACATGAGAAATGAATTAGGGTTTGGTATCATACGCGGAGTCAGCAGGCACGGTTGTCGTCAGTCTCACCGAGGTCTCAACAGACATCTACTGCTCATCCAGAGGTTGGACGTCAGATGGCGTAGACTGTGATGCGTCATTTGAGACGGCGGCCGAGGAAACCTAACCCTTGTCACTATGCCAAGAACGTGCTCGATGTTCAAGCCACCATTCCGCCTCGCTCGAGCATCGTAATTCCCGTTGGCATCGAAACATCTGAAGACATCCATGTTTTAATCGATACTGATACGCGTTTGCTACTGGACCGTCCCCTTTGCATCGCAAGAGGCGTCACCATGTTGCATGAAGCAAAAATAAGCTTGATGCTCACGAACCAGCATCACAGCCACCTCAGCTGGGGCGCAACGATACCAAACATTGAGGAAATAGTGGCCGTCAGCGGTTCGTTTGCCTTTTCAGATTCTAAGCTGCAACGACGACCCCGAGTGCCTCAACCATCCTTCGACGCCATACCACGTCTTGCCACTTCCTAACAGCAACGGCTCCCATGCCTTCCACAGCAGTGCAAGGAGTGTTTCTTGTCGGCATCAAGACTTTGACAACAACAGACGCCACTAGCCAAGCACCGCATCATAACGGTAGAAAATGCTCGACCACTCCGTACGCGAGAACGAGAAGCTATTAAGCGACAAATCGACGAAACGCGGCGGGAGGACAAAGTACAGCATTGGAATAGTCGGTGGACATTAGCAGTTGTCTTGGTGAAGAAGAAGGATGGAACTCTGCGTTTCTGTGTCGATTACCGCCACCTTAACGAAGAAAGTAGTATATCCGCTCCCACGGACAGATGATACCTTGGAAAGACTGTAACGCAAAGCTCTTATCTTCGATGTACCTCAATATGGGCTATTGGCAAACTGAAGGCGAAGAGAGGGATCGCGAGAAGACGGCTTTTACAACACCTGAAGGTAACGCAATTTTGTCTTTGCTCGGCGCCAGCGACGTTCCAGCACTTAGTGGCCACCGTGCTGGCAGAAATAAAGTGGCAGACTAGTCTTATCTATTTGGATGACGTCATCGTCTTCGCCCCCAGCTTTGACGAACACCTCCGAACGCCTTGCAAAACTAGTTCAAAGTATCATGACTTCCAGATTCACCCTGAAACTAGCGCTCTTGTCCTTGAGCCACGTGATTAGCAAGTTGGGAGTTCGCCCTTACCCAGGAACACCTGCTGGTCGTATATCTAGGAAGCGGTCACATAAAAAAGTCACATGGTCCCGTATGCCCTGAGGGAAGACGACTTCAAGAAGAAAGCCATCTTTTTCTTCTGAGTCCATGCATTTATCCTGCCCCGCCTTCCTGCGAAAGTTTTCTGCACCGAACGCGATTTGCCACTGCCTCTAGGATCGGAGGCACCTCGCCTGCTTTTGCACTGCATGCGTGATCCGTCCACCTTTCACCAAGCTACGATATCATGTAATGAAGTCATCCTGTGACGCGGCGTAATGTGACGTCAAAAATTGTGGTGATCTGGGCAGTCATAATGATGTAATATGATAAAGTAATCACGTGATGACTTTTTTGTATGACTCGTCTGTCTACCGCCGACGAAGGATGCTAAGGCGGGACGCCAGTCATGTTTCGCATTTGATGAGGCATCTAAGGCTTTCGTCTTGAAAGTGAAGAGATGTGCTTGAATTTACCGCATTATTTGTTAACGACAAAAAAAGTTCCTTCACTACACGACTTCTCTAAAATGGATATAATGCTCAGTATATAAACAAGACTAAAATGAAAGAGTAAGTCCTTATTGCAAGGAGACCGAACAAACAGAGGTAGTTTATTTCTTGTGATAACCAGGGTCACTATTTTTTCCAGCCGTACTTCAGCTGTAGTCTTGAGGAATAAAAATTAGCCCAAATGTGTTTTTCAGGATGTTAGTGGTTAGTTCGAAGCATTCAGCCAAGCTCAGTAGTACGGCGAGAAATTTTCTGATTCCCTTGTCGGGAGACTATTTCGCTGCAAAGTTGTGACGTTCCTTGTGTGCCTATTTGACGCGTCTCCGGGGGTTTTGGCTATGCTTGTATTTAGCACATCATTGCGGACAACAATACGGCCTTGTGTCTGTATGCATTATGTTGTCTCGTTCAGGTTGTCTTCGCGGGAAAATTTGCTTCCGCACACATCACACGCAGAAGACTTTTCGCCGGTGTGACTGATGTATTAGCTTTTGAACATATCATACTTGAACAACTTACCGCATGTTGGGCAGCGATGTATTCCATGTATGATGTTGCTGTCCTTATGGTTCTCAAGGTAGGCCGGACAGGTGAATTGCTCCACGCAGTATGAGCAGGCCGAGAGTTTGTCATCGGCCGGGTTTTCTTGCGGCTGGTTCGGTGCTTCGGCACTTTTTCCAGGCCGACTGCGAGAGGGCGATTAACAAAGAATTAAAAAGTTATGCAGTGAAGCTATCTATGGCTAGCGCATGTCCGTCATCCGCGGGCCAAACCAAGGAGGATTTTGAAAAAACACCGGCAGATCCCACGCATTGTGGTGATCGATGTCGTTGGAAGCAGTCACCGAGCAGCTGCCTACCCAGAATGTTTTGTTTTGCTTCTAGCTAAGAGTAACGATGTGGATCAATGTGGGTCCACAATGGATGTGGACGACATGGTTTTTGTGTACATTATGTTCCTGTGGTCATATTAAGGGTCTACCAAACACGTTGACTACATTGGCGCCTAAAGGGTAGCTTATGGTCTGATGTAACTTAGGCACTCACGTTACAGCACATACGTCAGGTTTATCAAAAGAAACAGCTCGGTATGGTGCGATGATCTGCATATCATAAGTAGCGGTCTTTGGTGTATTCGTACGGGGCCGCGCAACACTTGACTTCCGCTTGCTGAGTAACAAGGGTATATAAATAATATTTAGTTTCAATTTTATAAAAGCCCATAGCCAACACTGGAACCGAAATTGACGTTGACCCAACGTGTGTTTTCCCGAAGTAGCTTCAAGTGCTTGCGTGGATATGTGAGAGAATATTTGAGTGACACTCTGAATATTTGAGCTCGATTCCAGGTCGAACCGTGGTAACTATCCTTTTAGTTCATTGGAGATTTTCCGCTCACCCGCAATGCCGCCATGGTTATCAGTACATTTTTTTGCGCCACGGGTTCCTGAACGTTGTGGTGTCAAGATTTCTGGTTTATTCTCCAAGTTCCTGTGCCGATATAGACTGTGAATCACTTGAGATACATACCGGAATTCCATGCGCCGTGACATGCGTCATGTGCCACATGTAATCGAGGGAAAGGGCTCCATGACTTACGCGACAGGCATGTTACCTTATTAAGGCGATCACCCGCTAATTGTGTTTGTGACACAGTAATGTCTTCCAAGGTTTATGCGAAGTCGAGGAAAAGCGCTCAAGAGCACAAACTCGTATGCGGCTAGATTAGATAAGATAGATAGATAGATAGATAGATAGATAGATAGATAGATAGATAGATAGATAGATAGATAGATAGATAGATAGATAGATAGATAGATAGATAGATAGATAAAATACGACTTCGTTGTTTCCGACGAAAGTAATCTACCGAAACGAGCATTGGTGAGTTGAGCTACAATTAAATTTGCCTAGACATTGAAGCTGTTTACGGAAACTTGTAACAAAAGCACGCGGCGAGCACTCTCTGTCACAAAAGATAATGCATATCAAGCTGGTAGTGCGTATGAGGAAAACGCTGCTTTTTCTCCGGTACACGCTAACGTTATACCTTGCCGCTGGTAGGATGGCGGATTCTTGGCTTCATTTTTGAGGTATAACTTCCACATAAACGTATGTGCCACAGGTATTGGGCAAACCCCACTACTTACAGCTGGTTCAGTAGAAATGAAGCAGGGAGCACACAGGCCGCACGCAGCACTTAAGATGGCGCGCGACACGCCGAGAGCATGCGGCACCCGAACAAGACGATGCATGTCGGGACAAAAACAGGCATGCTTCTCAAATGGAAAATTTTAAACGAACATACGCTAATTTCAAAAAGCACTGTCAGTGCGGACGTTCCGCGTTTAGTTGCAGGGCGAGTGATCGGCTACGGTTCAAAAATGTGTGTCACATCTGTGTTGTATGCTAAACATATTGGCTGGCGATCCATCATTACACAGCGAAACGCCAGCTCTCATTTTTTTCTGCCCTATAACGCTTGATTTTGCAGGACGATAGACGTATAAGCCGTGCCTTTTCCGCAGCAAAGACATTTTCCTTCTAATCAGAGTTTTCAGATTAAGGGATGACTACTGGCTGGAATCTGTGCGATGTGACGTCACCTAGAGGCTACTAGAAAAAGCGATTACGAATGTGTATGTGTGTTTTTTAAAGTTATTTCTTATTGTAACCTGTAAAAACGGCATGAAAATCATATCACGCGTGTGCGAAAGCGAGACTTCGTTTTTCCGTCAGCATGCTAGAACACAAAAACAAACTCCATCGAAATTGCAGCGACATAAAGGCCTATTTGCAAGTCCGAACAACTAATAATAATAGTTCTTGGTGTTCTGCGTCCCAAAACCACGACATGAGTATGAGATACGCCGCAGTCGAGGGCTCCAAGATTTCGACTACCTGGGGTTCTTTAATGGGCCCCTAAATCTAAGCCACGTGCCTCTGTCATTTTTCCTTTGAGGAATTACGGCCACATCGTCTGGTATTCGATACCGCTGCCAGTACGAACAACGTCATGCGGTCGCGGTATTTGTTTTGTCTTTATCACGTCTTGGTCTTTTTCTTCGGCAGATGTAGCTGTAGAAACGGCTCGGACTAGTACAACTTAGGCGTTGCGAAAACTGACCTTTCAATCTATGGCTTCTTTACATAAAGAAACCTGCCTAGTATCTGTTTATTTGCAGCAGTGACAACTGTATTCCTGAAGTTGAAAAAAATAGAGAAAGTTCACCGCCCATAATAGTGATTGATGTGGCTTCACACGCCAAAACCACGATAGGAATATGAGTCACGCCGTAGTGCTGTACTCGTGTATAATTTTGACCACAAGGAATTCTTTAACGTGCACCTAAATCTAAGCACAATGGTGTTCCTTGCGTTATGCCCCATCCAAACGCGACCGCAGTGGCCGGGAATCCAACCCGCGCCCTCGAGCATAGCAGCGTGACACGTTCGTGCTATCTACTACGGCTGTTTTTAGCACCCCATTTTTTTATTTCCATGACAACATTAGTTTTCTTCTTACACGTTCCAGGCTAACCTTTACGCTCATTGCATTACCAAGCATTTAAGCTTTATGAAAATCAGCTGCAGCTGTGTCCAGTTGATTGTTTGCACTGCTCTGGCCAAGCCATGCAAGGAAGACGAAAATTGTCAAAGATGTATGGATTTGGTGAAACCAAGATGCGATTTTTGAGCCACGCAGTAGCAAATGAGTCTGGGTTAATTTTCACTACCTCGGATTCCTTCTCGATCAAATTATCAACGCATGGCACCATTTCGCACTTCACCTCGAACAAACTGCTCCTGCGATGGACGGCAAGCGAACCCACATCCGCTAGGTTAGCAGCGCGCTACACCATAGCGCCAGGCAACGACGGTGAGCGAAGATCGGTGATCATTGTAGAGTTACAAACTGGCTCCCAATATGTGAGCGTTACTGTAAGAACAAACGTGTCCCGTAGTCTGAATTGCGGGTCATTTATGTACGTAGCAGTTTTAACGCAGATAAACTCACCATGAAAGGTCTAACGGAACATCCTGAGAAAGTGTGCGGCTCGTGCTCGGTGCTATGTCGTAGTTGAGAAACGCAGGAGGTCTGTTTCCGCCGTTTCTTTCTTCGGCCATGTCCGATGTTGCGACTAGGCAGTACTGACGTCTCTTACTAAGTGCGTCTTACCGAGCCCCGATGTATGCACGTGCATTTTGCCAAAGGAGGGAGGGAATGCATTCAGCACACAAATTCCTAGCCTAATCCCGGTTTATCTAGAATGAAAAATAGATTGCAGAGTGTGCCACTGTTTGAACATAAGCGTCTGCTCTGAACATCATGACTAGCATCTTTCCATGCAGACTGGTTTTTGCCTGATACGCAGTACATCCCTGCACATGAGGCATGGCAACTTCGAAGTCATACTTTACGAACAATTTTATGCATCCTGTATGCGGTGAAACTCTGTACCTTGAGGCCTGTTACACATTACAGAGCGCATGCCCCACTATCTTTGCTGTAATTTACTTGAATATTTCAAGTGTGTCTATTTCACGAAAGAAACAAAAAAAACTTTGAAGTCATTTCGAACACGTGCAAAGACACCGTCTCGGAAGCCCTAAATTATGTACTTTTTTTCAACGAATAAACATTGCTGCTACTCATTTCTTCACAAGTATCGTCGGGTGGTGTTGGAAGTGATGGCGAAGGGCTGGAGGTTCCGATGCCATAGGTCGTACCAGAATATGGCATTGATCACGAACGTGCTCGCAAACCGTGTGTAAGCATCAGTGCGCAGCGAAAGTAAGTAGTCATTAATACTAAAACATAGGATGCCGGAGGCGTCGTGCTATCGCGATGGTGTTCCTGGCGTTGCTGATCAGCAGTAGTGACGTAGACTGATGCGATATAATTGAAAACCGACGTCACTTGCCGATGCAGATGGCAATGGCAATATGGCAACACTCTTCCGCGTATTTAGCAGCTTGTGGCACCGTGGTCGACTCAGCAACATCTGGGCGGTAAGGCAGGATGGTTTCTAGCGTGCAGGAAGGCTCGCGTCCGTAAAGGAGGAAGTATGGGGAGTGTTACGAAATGACTGGTTCCCCAGACGTGAAAGAGAGACGTCCGTTTAATAGCAATACTAAAGGCGAACTGCCGCACCGGCCACGGGCACGCGCCCTCGATGCCGCCTCGGTTTTCTCGTCTTCGATATAGTCTGGCACGCTCCTGGTTGCTCCGTTCTGCACTATTTTGCAACATCCTCCCGGGGGGCCCAATATGAATCGCACGCGTCCATGGTGCAGCTTGAGCGGTGATAACGTGGCCGCAACAGAAATAGGTAGACTCGCTGGCGTCTTTTCCGCAGTTCAGTTGATAGGCGCTGGCGATGACGAGCCTTGCGTTGCAATGGACGTGCATTCGCGAGCCCCGAGGCGGAAGCACGTTGTGGTACCGAGACGTGTCCACTTCCCAGTAGGAATTGGGACGAGATCAATTGCTGGAGCTCGTCGAGCTTGCTCTCGAGACGTCTTCGTGGTCTAATGCTCTTCCAACTGAGCCAGTGGCAGCGGGACGATTTAAGCAGTCTGTCCGTGATCATGAGGCCTATGTTGTTGAGGTCGTTGATTAACTGCGGCAGGCTGACGTATGAGGAGTTCATGGCCTTCTCAGCAACCGCATTCTTATTGTTCTCGTAAAAGTGGACGACGTTCGTGTCCATGCCAATCTCGCAGTTCATGTTGGGAAGTACTTGGCAGCTCCCCGGTTCTGTTAGCTTGGGTAAGATATGGAACGGTTGGTTCACTGAGTCGAACATTTTTTCCACAGATTCCAGTTCCTCTAAGGGCATTCGCTTTCGTTGGCTGATACTTTCGTAGTTTTCGGAAGTGATTGTTGCAAAGGTTCCGTGCACGTCCCTTCCAGTCCGAGTGTTGAGACGAGAAGCTTAGAAGCCTCATGTGATTCCTCCAGCGAAAGTACGGACGTGTCCTCTCCGCTAATTGGCAGAAGCTCAAAGAGAGGCACGTAGCCCAGATCATTGACTTGCGCCTTGTCCTCCATTTCATTGACGTCGCCATTGAAGGAACTGTAACGCCCCTTGCGTTCCTTCTGTGCTGTGTGCTCAAAACGTTCTTGAGCGGGCTTTTGCAATCGGCAGACAGCACGCGAATTCCTGCGAGCCGCTCGCTTTGGTTCCGGCAGTGCCTGTTCACTGCGGTCATTGGTTTGCGGCTGTCGCACCCCTTTCCGTCCTTGGGGCCTACTCTTATGGCGTTCAGAGCGTCCTTGACGTGCTTGATGACGATGTACTCGGCGTGTAAAATCTCGAAGATGCGATCCTCGTCGTGGTGCTCGCACAAAAAGTAGCCGATCTGAGACAAGTTGCGCAAGTGCGGCGTCACCCCCATTCTGCCACCAATGACGACGACGCGCGCGGCCAAGATGAGCGTCGACATGCTCGCCTGCCGTCTCACCCTCTTCCACCTTCCTGCTGCTGGTGACGGCGTTGTCAACTGGATGATTCTTGTTTCGCTTGGAAACGCCTAGCTCCGATCCAAACAGGTGGTGGTTGCCCTCTAAGGTTAGTGAATGCGCTCCATCTATCCCGATGGCGTCAAGACACCACATCGAAGGTACATCGAGGTCCGCTGCAGAATCGCTGCTCGAGACGAACAGTGCACTTGATGGGAAGCGGAGGTCGGACTTAATAGGGCCTTGCACCATCCATCCAAAGGTAGTGTCGATCGCTGTTAGCCTCTCGTTGATGCGATCAATTTTTCCGGTTGTCACTCTCCAATAGGCGTCAGATCCTATGAGAACGGTTATGTCGTCTTCCTTCCAGGTATCCGCTTGACATGCGTCAGCCACCTTATATTCCTTGGCGATGAGTACCTGCAAGATATTGTTCTCCAGCGGTGGACTCGTTACGGAGCATATCTCTGGAATCGTTAATGCTTCCAATTCCACTGCAGCATCGTCAAATTGGCTACGCGGTCGCACGGAGACACGCTCGGCGCGTAGTCGCCTCTGAGATTTCGAGTTTCCAAAGGTGATGAGGGTAAGCTCTTCCCTTCCAACGACGGAACACTGAAGTTTTCTGGCCGCGTCTTCGCGAATGTAACTACGCTGGCTACCGCTGTCTAAAAGCACTCGAACGAGAAGTCGTCGGGTACCGCACTCGGCCCAAATGCGACCTGTCTGCAGCAGTACAGCCGTGGATCCGATGTGAGTGCTTTGGGCGGTTGTCACGGTTCGAAGACTTGGCAGAGAGGGTCTTCCCAACGCAACGGATTCAGCAGTAGGCGGTAGGCCCTCGACTGGTCTCGACAGCTCGCACAGAATAGTCAGGTGGCGGCGACGGCAGGTACCACAGGTAAGGCTGTAGGACTTTTTGCAGAGCCTTGCGATGTGGTTGCGTGTACCGCAGCGGAAACAGCAGTTATTATTCCGTAGCCTCACTCGCTTGTCGTCCGCTGACAGAGTGGCATTGCAGGAAATTATGCTATGCCCGCTGCTGTTGCAAAGTGGGCACACTTCGTTGACCGACACGGCTGAACTTGTAAGAGATGCAGCCGACGGAATGTGTTCCGCGCCGCCGGTGCTCTCTGTCGCCATGCTCATCTTTTCGCTTTCATGTGGACGGCGACGAAGCTGTAAGCGACCTTCCTCCCGCACTTCTACTTGGATGCGAAGGAAGGTTAGAAGGTCCTTCGCTCGACGTATGCGGTCTTCGGGAGTCTCAGTACCACTAGATGCGCGGTTATCTTCTTTTGTCTTTTGTCGATACATAATAGCCAGGTCGTCTGGCAAGCAGCGCATCATGACGCGATTCAACACCACGATGTACTGATCCGGTGATACTCCGAGGCCTTCTAATGCGCTCACTGGGAACTGCACACTGTCGTGGAGTGTACGAAACTTAGCAACGTCTGACGAGCTCTTCACGGGATTCAACGCCAAGAGTTGGTCCACGTGCTCATTAATGAGAAGATCTCGCCGTCCGAAGCGACCCTTAAGCGTTTTGATTGCGAGGTCGTAATTCTGCTCGGCTAACCGGATGCCTTCAATGGACCGCTTCGCGCTGCCGGTCAAGTACGTGAGCAAATACTTGAACTTCTCGATGCGAGGCAATTCGTTATTCTGGTGGATCGTGGCGTCGTAATGGTCCCAAAAGGGCTGCCATTCACGCAGGTTGCCGTCGAACGTAGGTATCTGTAGTCTAGGCAGCACAACCGATCGCTGACGCTGCTCTCTCACCTGGTCCGGAGCGTCGACGGAATTCGGAAGCTCTAAGTTGCTTGATCCGGATCCAGAAGCTTGAGCATGTGTCCTGGTAGCCTGTTGACGTTCTTGGAGCCAGTATTTGGCGCGCGCTATAGCGTAGCTGATCTTGTCGCTGTAATCCTGTGCCGTTTCAACTTCGCGGTCAAGGTTCTCTTCATCTGTTAATGCAAGCATTGCGTCGTCCAGCGTCGATAACGCTGATTCCCTGTCCTTGAGGTAGTCGACTTGCACGCTCACTTCCGAGAGGTCGGGATCCGTTTGCTGTAGCAGGTCCGTTAACTGTGTTAGGGCTCGCGTGACGCCAGCCCTGAGCGCACCACGCTTCTTGCGCAGCTGGTCCGAGTTCGCCATGGCCATAACGTGAAGGCGTCTCTCGAGGGGCAGTCCCGGGTTTCGCAGCACCAAATGTTACGAAATGACTGGTTCCCCAGACGTGAAAGAGAGACGTCCGTTTAATAGCAATACTAAAGGCGAACTGCCGCACCGGCCACGGGCACGCGCCCTCGATGCCGCCTCGGTTTTCTCGTCTTCGATATAGTCTGGCACGCTCCTAGTTGCTCCGCTCTGCACTATTTTGCAACAGGGAGAATCCAGTGGTTGTCGGCACACCAGTATTATGCGCGTACGTCACAAAAGTGAGAACACGGTCCCAGTTGGAGTGGTCGGAAGCGACGTACATTGACAGCATATCCCCTAATGTTCGGTTGAATCGTTCTTTCATGCCGTTTGTTTAAGAATGGTACGCTGCGGTGGTCCGATGAATGACATGACATTCCTTTAGAAGCGATTCAACTGCGTCCGTCAAAAACACGCGTCCTCGGTGCTGAGCAGCTCACGCGGTGCACCATGACGTAGACTGATGCGATGTAATTGAAAACCGACGTCACTTGCCGATGCCGATGGCAATGGTGAAGTTTCTGCGTACCGCGTAAGGTGATCAATGGCGACGATTAAACAGTGGTTCCCAGCAGGTGTGATTGGAAAAGGTCCGTAGAGATCTATACCGACACGGCCGAAAGGTCTGGCAGGACAAGTTACGAGCTGTAGTGGGGCTGAAGAAAGAGAAGCTGGATTCTTCCGGCGCTGGCAAGCAATACAGGAACGAACATAGCGGCGAACGAAGCGATACATTCCGCGCCACTAGTAGCAGTGGGACAGACGGGTGTAAGTTTTTAACATTCCAGCATGCGCGCAATGTGGTTCGGCGTGAAAGGAGGCGCATATGTGCGAACGGGGATGTCTGGGAATTACAAGGAGCCACCGGCGTCCTTCGGGGAGGTAGGTTGCGAGGGAGGCCGACGCAACAAGTTCAGATGTGAAGCAACCCAGGGATCTTTCCGTTGCTCCAGAAGCATGTCGTTGACACAAAGTGCAGATACGTCGTGTGTAGGCGGAGACGGTGACTCGTCACTAGATGGTAGGGGTGATCGGGACAGGGCATCTGCGTCGGAATGTCTTCTTCCAGATTGGTAAATGACGTGAATGTCGTACTCCTGGAGCCGGAGTGCCCAACGAGCGAGGCGGCCAAAGGGATCTCTTTAAGAAGAAAAACAGTAAAACGCATGGTGGTCTGTAACCACGCTGAATGGACGCCCGTAAAAATAGGGTCGGAATTTGGCTATCGCCCATATAATGGGCTGACACTCTTTTTCTGTAACTGAATAGCTGGCTTCCGCTTTTGTGAGCGCACGTCTGGCGTAGGAGACGACGTACTCATCAAATCCAGGTTTAAGCTGGGCAAGCACCGCACTGAGACCGATACCGCTAGCATCCGTGTGGATTTCTGTCGGGGCAAGTGGATGAAAATGTCGCAGGATAGGAGGTGATGAAAGAAGGCGACGGAGTGTGGCGAATGCATCATCACCTGCCGATGACCACCCCGATAGGTCGCGGTTGCAGTGAAGTTCAGTCAAGGGCGATATGATGGAGGCAACTTTTCGGATAAAACGGCGAAAATAGGAACATGGGCTCAGGAAGCTGCGAAGGTCTTTCATCTTCTTTGGCTTCGGGAACTCTGCAACGGCACAAAGTTTCGTCGGATCTGGAAGAACACGGTCTTTGGAGACGACATAGCCCAAAATTAGGAGTTCGCGAGCGCCAAAGCAGCACTTCATTAAGTTGAGCTGTAGACCGGCGGAACTGAGGCAAGTGAGCACGGTTTCGAGGCGCTGAAGATTTGTTGAAAAGTCACTTGAAAATACTGCAATGTCGTCTAAATAGCCAAGGCAGGTTTGCCATTTTAGGCAACCGCGCCGAGGTGAAGGTGATCGGCGTCTGTTGAAATTCTGGCGGGTTGAAAATGTGTCCATGGCGGCAGGCGGGCCAGATGAAGCAGTCTGAGGTCTCGGGGTGAATCATAACTGTTTGGCCACACGTCGTCACGTATGAGAAACTCACGCCGTCGGCAAAACCATGCTACGTGACCCGCAAAACGAGAGGAGAAGCATATGGGGCGGTTGTCTTGAGTGCGCGATGGGTTTTGAAGGCGTGGTGTTGGGCAGGAGAACGGATGGGCAGCCCGATGCGGCAATGCTGCGCGCGGGGACGTAGGAGTTCGCGACAAGCAAACGTCGGGGTGCCGTCAGTGCTGCGGCATAGGTCAGCAGAGCAGCCACTGGTGGTACATGGGCTGCGGGCAGCATCTCGGAAACTTGCTCCTGAATGACACGCTGTATGGATGGCGGATAAGTAGATGGGGTACCTTCGAAGGTGTAATATACAAGGGACTGCTGGCGCGCGACCTCTCCGCGTACAAACTGCTTGATTTCCAGGAGCAAGGCAGTATGGTCTTTGCCACTGCCAACCGACGTTAAAGCTGAGATTGTTGCACATGACGCACTGGCGCGACGAGTAGATTCACGCTGTTTCCAGAGCTTGTCATAGCTTTCGCGGAGTTGTATTACGTAAGCTACCGTTTGTGGGTTCTTGGCGACGAGTATCTGAAATGTGTCGCCAGTCACACCTTTCAAGATGGGTTTGGTCTTCTCGGCTTCCGTCATGGTCGAGTTGATGCCGGCAAAGGTCTACCACACCTTTGATGTAACTGGTGTAACTATCACCATTCTGCTGAGCTCGAGGACGCAGACGCTGTTCGGCATGTAGCTGGCGAAACCCTGGACGGCCGAACAGATCCGCGAACGCCCTTCTGAAGGCCGACCAGGTAGGAACGTCCCGCTCGTGATTACAGTACCACAGACTGGCGACGTAGGTTAAATAAAATTGGACGACGGTTAGTTTGTGCTCATCGTCCCATTTGTTGTGCTTGCTCACCCGGTCGTATTCGTCAAGCCAATCTTCCACGTCCTTGTCATCGGTACCCCCGAAGGAAGCGGGTCGCTTTGCCGAATGGGACTGGGAACAGGCAACAGGCGGAGTAGTTGAGGCCGAGGCGGCACCCTGCTGATCTTCGTCCGTGGACATGGTAGAAACCGGAAGCAACGTACGGTTTTGAAGTTCCAGGATTATGGTGTACCCAGCACCTCCACCAGTTAAAACAAGGCGTCTAGGAGCAGCACTTGTTTATAATACAAATGAACAGCCACCACAAGTTACGCGGTAATGGCGGAACCAGCCTAAGCGCCGAGCCGACCTAACGTCTTCTTCTTTTCCACCTGAGTGGTGCCCCCAGCCTTTCCGAGGGGCACTCGTCTTCTTCACTGCAAAACAAACGACTCCTGGAGTTTTACGTGCCGAAACCACGATTTATTATGAGGTACGGTGCATTAGAGTGCTTCGGAAATTTCTTGCATCTCGGGCTGTTAGACGTGTATCTAAATCTAAATACACGGACCTCTAACTTTCTCGCCTCCATGCAAACTGCGACTGCCGCGAGAGGGTTCGAACCCGTGACTTTCACGTCAGAGGCCGCGCACTGTAACCGCACGGTTACCGTGGCGGCTCACAAGAAAATAAAGGACTCAATGTCCATACGGCACTTAATGACTGCATATATGTGTCTGTGGTCTGCCTTAATATTTCTTTAAAGCGAACGTTGCAGGAGTTTCCTAGTGAACGTACATTGCGGTAGTACTCTTGGCCCATACAACCATGGCGCACTTCAATTGAAGCTAGTTTAATGAAGCTTCTAACGTACCACTCGTCGACGATAAAACAGCGCGAAATGTAATCGCTTCTTTGGCTTGATTATTGTCTGACGAAGTCTAACACGCCTCTCTTTGTCAACGCGTCGCGTGCCGGCTATCACGTATCTCATTGAAAGAATAACGCGAGGCTTCACGGTCTTCGCAAATTTGCTGACGCAACGTGAATCGGGCTCACCGCCGAGCTTGAAACATTGACCTACCTGTCGACAAGTTTGGCATGGTTGCGGGTGACCGGGCGAGCGCGATAGTGGTAACGTTGGCAGCGTCAAAGAAAAGCGATGAGAACGTCTATGTGCACCGCGCCACGGATTTGTTGTCTGCGCATGCGCGGCGTTGCCATCGTATAGCGACAGGACGTGCCGATACCTGCGCGAGGACGCCAAGGCTGAAAAAATGGCGTGCAATAAGGGCACCTTTCACTACGAAGCGCTGCAAAATATGGGTTTTGCCTAAAGAGTCCATGAAACTTAGCATACCTGAACGCAGAGATGCGAAGTACAGAACAAAGAACGCGATTTAGTTTGCTGAGGATTAAGGTCTTCTGCGAAAAGAAAAAAGGCAAATCACAATAATAAACCAAGCCACAAATGCGTTTCAAGCAGCAAATATTAATAACGGCCAAATACGTGTTTAGCCCATCATTATTTGGTGGCTCCCTATAGAATCTACCGTAGGAGACTCCCTGACCTTTGACTCTGCACCGCCCCGAAAATTGTTGGTTTCAGAGAAAACTGAGACAAAAGTTGGAGGACGCTTGAGCTCTGCCTCAAGAGTAGAACGCGATTGCGTAACCAGGCCCCGATCGCATCGCCTTCTCAATCGGCAGCCTCGCGTCGCTTCTCGATGGACACCGCAACCATGCCGTAAGGAAAAGAACGTCTGTGCGAGCAACATTGGCCGTCTAAAACTATCCTCTAGAATGCCTACTGCAAGTATTGTTTTGTTTTGTCACCTAATGGAAACTGGCTCAAACCAACGACGGGGATTGGTCACACTGTCGATTAGAAAGGGAATTGTTAACGCTACGCAACATAGAAGAAAAAAGAGAGAAGGACGAAAAGCGTTGTAAATAAAAAGTGAAAGAGGTAAAACCATTAGGAAAGCCATAGCAAAAAGACTGAAACGAAAAAAAAAAATAAAAATCGTTTGCAGTGGTCGGTAGCACTACCAGCGTAATCTTCCGGGTGATTGAAACAATTTCTGTAACGCCGTCGTAATAGCAGTGCAGCTTGCCCCGAACAGACCGGCCCCAAACGACTAAAGTTTAGAAGTAGTAAATGGTGAACCCAGCCTATACCAGTCGGCATCTCAAAAAAAAAAATATTCTACGGAGTGCCGCGAAAGGGCAGTATGATACAATTGCGATGTGCACATTTGCCACAATTCTTCTTTTTTTGAATTTGCGAAGTACCCATTAAACGTCCGTAAGTCAACACGCGAAACTATGCAGCTGCCCAATTTGTCCACGCTTTTGTGGCTGCTGATAATTAAATATGTCTGAGAGCTTTGTAATGGATGGGCCTTTAAACCACTAACTCAATTACCATCTCTTGATGCCTGGCACGGTTCTACGATTCTGCTACGCAACATTACATGCGTTGAGGAGACCCCTAGCATTACATGACATTTATAGTTTTTTTAGTAGTAGTTCCAAGCATTGGCTCTAGCGCTGATTGCGAATTCGTTAGTGGTATGTGTTCTTAATTGTGTCGCGATGCGAGCAGAATAAACATATTAGTTCTCCCTTGCGTCTGTCTTTGTGTCTTACTTGGTCCGTTGTTCGCTTCCGCGCTGTTGAGGATGGATTACCAATTGTCCCAATCTCAAACCTTGCTTCAATGTATTGAATTGCTTGACGTTGAATAAGTACCATGAAAGAAGGAAAGAAATTTGGACCAGCAGTGGTGCGCACGGCCTTGACCCGGTTGAAACGGGCGTCGACGCGGGTGCTGGAAGAACGGTTTGAAGCGAAACTTGGTGTAGTGTTTACTCGAGTAATCGTTTGTTTCAAACGCAAAGACACGGGAGGCGGGTTGGGTTTCGTGTAAGTTTCATTAAAGCGTTTGGCAAGACTTCGTAGTCGTTGTTTCTTCAGAGTCGAGACACGGGCGCTAGACCGGAGCAGGCGCGCGTTTCGCCTTGACTACCACGGGTGAAGCGAGAGAGAAGTGACACGTTCAGAGGTGTTGCGAGCGGGCGGAGCAGCCGGCAGCTGCGGGCGCTACGGCGAGAATGCTGCGGGTGAGGGAGAGAGTGACGTCAGCGCGCACCTGCGAGGGAAGCGTGTGAGGGGAGCGTGACGTCAACGTAAAGCTGTTGCGTGACCTACTTGGCAACGCTCCAACACTTACGGCGAGGGGAATGCGTTGCGGCGCATTCGTACGGACGCACGTAACGTGCGACGTTACACGCGTGAGTCAAAGAGCTGCTTCGCATCTAAAACATAGCTGATCCCTCTGTCATAGGAATCGGTGTAACACAAAAGTGAAACGTGACTTCACAGACGTAGTTGAGCGTTTGTTGTGCATTGTTTCGCCCCAAGCGGCGAAAGAATGAAGGCTGTAGCAACAAATTGTAATGCAACGTGGCACGGGGAGTCGGATAACTTGTTGCTTTTTCCGAACTCAGTATGGCGCTGCTGGAAATTCAAGTTTCTCCCCACGTAATGCGAAAAACCGAGTGTGCCATTGCCTTAAGAAGGCATCAACTCCACTCGCTTCCAGCTCGTCAACTAGGTATCCGAAAACAATTCGATAAATACGGTGCATGGCTGGGAACGCTGCACGCTGTGGTTGTCTACGAGCTTCTGCCTGGCACCGACGTCTCCAGATCACGTACATTGTCACCAAAAGTATCAATTGCGCAAACTTGCCGTTATTCTTTTGTGACAGCGATGTAGCTCTAACTCCAAAGATGCGCCAAACAAGGTGCCATACACCCTTGGTAGCAACGCATTCGAATAACGCATGCTTAGTGGTCTCGGATTGCCCACAATTGACGCATCTATCATTAGGTGTCACGTGGAATCTGGCGAGGCGTTGACGCGTCGGTAACACGATCCATCTTCTCAGCCAGTCAAATTCGCGAACCACTTCAGGGACTTTGCTTTTCTTCCATGTCTTCCATCGGCTTGGGTTCGTTTTTCTTTTATCATAGTCTTCTAGTGTCTCTTCCATCAGCAAGTAACTTAAATCTATTGGCGCTAGTTCTTCAAACCCTTTCCCCTCCGTTTTTTGATCTACTGTGCGCCTAACGTCACACACACTCCTGTAAAACTCTAGTGGTTTTTCAGCTTGCGGTCCACTGTATCTCTCCGTTGTAAACGTAGCCTTTAGAGTACTTGTCCAGTACATTAGAAGGCTCTTTCCTGGGTAGTCCGGATCAGCAAACAACCTAGAGATTGTTTTGGCTGCCAATGCTCTACTGAAGATCTTAATATCCGGCAGACCTAGACCACTGCACTCTGCGGGCAGACTGAGGCAGCTAGTCTTCACCTTCGCAGGTATATGTTCCCATATAATTGTTCCGGTAAGTGTTCTGAGGCGCTGTGCGAAACTGCGCGGCAACAGCGCAACGTGTGCGATGTAGTAGGCATACGCGCACGCTTGCGTCTTCACCACACCTGCCCTCGCAGCGAGTGACAGCTTGTATTCCGAAGTCCTGTTTATCACGTCCCTCGTTTTGGCTGTTGCGTCTTCCCATGTTCTATTTGCAATGCTGCCTTCTTCAAAAATCACTCCGAGAACTCTGACCGCGTCCACGAATTGAACTCCATCTGGGAGATCGTCGGCGAAGGCTCCAAAGCGCATCGCCTTGCTTTTGTCGGTATTCAAGTACGCGCCAGAGAGAGCGGAGTACTGCTCAAAGAGCTCCAAAAATATGGCAAAACTAATCTTGTTTCTTACAAATATTGAGATATCGTCGGCGTAAGCTGTAACTTTAATTTCACAGTGCCTGGCATGGGGAATCCTCTAATTCCGGGACACATCGCGACTTTTCTGATGAGGGGATCTAGCGACAATACAAACAAAACTGGAGCGGCTGGACATCCCTGTCTAACTCCCCTTTCTACAGCGAAGCTCTCAGTCATGTCACCGTTTAAGTAGAGGTGACTATTGGTGCCCTCATAGAGCAGCTCAAAGCACTTCACGAACTCGTCTGGCAAGCCATACTTCCTCAGTACTGCAAACAAGTAACGCCGCTCGACCCCGTCGAACGCCTTCGCTTGATCGAGGGCTACAAAAGTTCCTGAAATTCCTTTTTCTTTGGCATAATAAAAGAGGTCCCTGATCAGCGTCAGTGTTGCGAAAGCCGAGCGGCCAGGGACAGCACATGACTGGAGGGGTGACACTAACTTGTTCAGCAGGGGTCTCAGTCGCAGTACTAACAGTGTTGCCACGAGTTTATAGTCCGTGTTGAGGAGAGTGATCGGTCTCCACGACTTGGGGTTAGACCGATCCATACCCTCCTTCATCAACAGAACCACTCTACCATCTCTGAACGATAGCGGCTTTTTTCCTTCGTTGATAAAAATATTCACCACATAAGTCAGGAGATCCCCAAGAATCTCGAAAAAACGCACGTAAAAGGCCGTGAGGATGCCATCAGGGCCAGGGGCCGATCTGGCATTCATGGCCTTAAGGGCTTGCGAGACTTCATCTTTCGTTGCTGGGGAGTGCAATCCCTCTGTATCCTCGGCCTTCAACTTGGGAAGTCCATCGCAGAACGTAAGAAATCTGGATTCGAAATCACAGTCGTCTAACTGCGGTTCTTGGGCAAAAAAACGCTCAAAATGAGTTCTGAATGTATTCCGTACTTCGACTGGCTCGGTCGTTATGCTGCCATCCTCTCTTTTTGCCGTTAAAAACCGCTGTGGTTGATTTCGCCGGGTTCCGACCCTCACTGCAAACGCGAGATTCCCGAGTTCGTCACTTGGCAGCTGCAACTCGTCTGCTATTCTAGACGCTTGCGCTCTCTTATGCAACAGGTTAGAATACACCTTTCTTTGGGCGTCCACGTAATTACGCATCGCCTGTATAGACGTGCCTCCTCTCTCCACTATCTGAATGCGTCGGAGAGTCGTTCATGCGACTCGTAATGCGCGCATGCCTCTCCTTCCCCGCTTCTTCGGAAATCAACCTCCATCGCTTTTTGAGCATGTCCCACGTGGCTGGATCTCATACGTCTACCTCAGCAATGGAAGCCGCTACTTCTGTTTCCATGTACTTGATACATTCCTCATCATGCAATATGGTGGGATCCATGCGCCAGGAGTGGGGAGATCGCCCACCATTGCACACTTGCATGCTGAACAGCAGCGGCTTCTGATCACTGACATTCAAGCAGTATGAAGGCACTTGCACGACTTCACATGTCACGAGCGCTGCGCGAAACACTTCCGGTACGTATACCATATCCAAGCGGCTCCCGTGAATTCCACTCGCTCTGGTGGCAGCAAATGCGTCACCGTGCAGAGTGACCCATGCATCTATCAACTGCCAATCTGCGACAATATTTCCAAGTTGTCGTGCCTGATAGTTACAGCCACCTTGTCCCGGGCCTCTGATATCACACGAAGTGTCGAGGACACAATTGAAATCTTCCAGCAAGATGTACTGGAGTGGTTCGAGCATGAACGAACGCACTCCTCTGTAAAACTCATTACTAAGAGTTCTCGTTACAGGTGAGTAGACGTTCAGAATTCTTGATCGCTTGCCATCCAGTGACAGGTCAAGCGCGATCACCCTGCCATCCGTATCAAATCTACAATGCGCCCCTCTTTGAAGCCTATTGTTCATAAAAATGACACCGACTCCGCGTGACGTAGCGTGCGTCAGAGAGAAAAAAATGGCCGCGTATCTGCGTGCTTCGCTGCAAATGTCGTCTAAAGACGATAGGAGAGGCGCTGCGTGAGATATGGACGCCATCTGGCAATACGTCCGGAAACATAAGTGCTGTGTTGCGGGCTGGTAGTCCCGGCGCAGCGGCAGGCGAAGACCGGCGGTGACCAATGCGACCGGTGGGGACGCCGGCCAGCCCGAACACGCTGTTTGGCGCGATGCGCCGAAGGAGGAGAAACGTCCGCACTCAACGAGTACTCTCCACAAACACTCTTACTTACACGTCGCCTGGGTAAAACAGGAATGCCAGAGCGGCGCCCCCTGCCATTCGTACAATGCAATACTGAACCGAAACCGAAACACAACATGAGCTTGTGCAGAGGGCACAGAGGAAGGCAAGTTTCAGCGCAGTCGCATTTTTCAGCGCACCTTAAGAAACTAGGGTTGTAACATTGTAGGGCGAGTAGGGCCAGAAGGACCGTCACGACGAAAACCTGCCTCCTCAGTCGTATTCGCCTGGAACGTTGGTGTGGCTTCGCGTTCCCTCCTCCGCTCCTGGCCTTTCCACAAATGTACTGCCTAAGTACGAAGGCCCCTACCGCGTCCTACGTCAAGCATCCCCAGTTAACTATATGATTGAGCCTGTTCAATCATCTACGGACCGCCGTCGTCGCGGCCGCGAGACTGTTCACGTCGATCGACTGAAGCCGCATTATGACCCACCAGTTGTACCTGTTCCTTAGGTCGCCAGGATGGCTCCTTTTCCGCGGGGGAGTGATTTGTAACAAGGTAGGGCGCAGACAAGAACGCCTGCGAAAGAAGAAGACGAAGACGGTTGTTGTTGGCGCTCGCGCTTGCTCGGCTTGGACCGCTGATCGCTTCAGCTGTGGCAATCTTTTAATAAACGCGTTACTGTCTCAACGTTAAACGCATACCATCAAGGTCTTTAAAATTGCGTATCTATGTGTCTTCTGTTAAAGGAACACACCGCCTAATACTTACCTAGTGATGTTGCGCCTCAGATATGCGTAATGTTTGCTTTTTGATTGACAACGTTCACAGGTATGAACAGCCGTACCAGTTCAAGATGGGTGGGCGGTAAGCAAGTGGTTCAACATTGGCCGGTTGGCTGAATCAGGTGACGAGCCGACAAACAGAAAGACTGACAGACAGAAAGACAGACCAAAATTTCTGTGTTTAAGTTCCCCAAGAAAGACTATCGTCTTTAAAATAAATAGCTGTGACTCTCCTCAAGATACCGCTCAATTCGAGAGTGCTCTCTAGCTATGAGCGTGTAATAGCAGCGCCACGTGACAAGTAAGCTTTACGACGCATGCGCAGCAGGCGCCAGCGTAAACAAGAAAGAAAAAAAGAATGGGAGAAGATAGCAGCAGAGCGGAGGCTGGTATGGGCCGGCGCACAAGCTTTCACTTTGTCGCGTGTCGCCATTTTGTCCCGTTGCCTTGCAGTGGACGTTTCGGAATTTCTCAGCAGTGTCGGTCATGTGTGCGCGTTTCGCGCGGGCAGCTTCACTGTGGTATCGACGCTGGACGTGAACAGCGCGATGCGACGGAAGTAGAACACGCCGAACTGCGAGCGCGTTCGTTTCTCGATGGTCTCCGGATTTGAGTGAGCCTGCCGATGCGACTATCAAGCAGGATGATGCGCATGCTGCGTGCTCTGCACAGCCCGAAACCCGAACAGTAAGTAACGTCTCTGTTTTCTGTTTGTTCCTCCGTATCGCCGCTGAGACACCTGCAGGTGTCATTCTGCACTGTGTCCCGTGACAAGTACAACAAAAATCAAATTAAAAAGAAGGGCAGTAGGCGCACATAGTAACGATGTGACGTGCCTGATGCGCGTGTAAAGACTACTGTGAAGCCAATGTATGCATCGTACGGCAAGCAAATTGACGCGCCAGTGCGCCTTGTGAAGGATATCTTGTGCAATATGATTGCTCACGTTAAAGAACGAGCGACGCGGCGTGCTTTCAGGAAATACTGAAGCGAAAGGCCACGTTTATTGCGCCATCATTTGGTCATATGTGCACTGAGGCCAAGTTTGTTTTCATTTTACTGAGTTTTCATACCTGATTTGTTTGTGTTTATCCTCAGTGTCGACTTGTGCTCATTGTTAATGTGTGGTGTAACCGTGCGCCCTCGTTTTCCAGCGTTTACAGTGGATACAGATGTAGACTACCCTGGGCATTCTTCTTCCGCCGCCGGACATTTGTGAAAATTCATCGAGACACATATGAGTATACATTAGGATAAGGATTTCGCATTGAGCCCTTTTCTATCGAAAAGACAAAAAAAAAAGTGAAGTAGCATACAACTTCCTACATTTGTGCATCTTTTAGGTGAATGGGGATATTGAGTTTAGTCCAGCATTACAAAGCAGAAGACAAAGGCACACAAGCCAAGAGACGGCTCTGTCACAGATTGGCAAAGCGTGTGCTGTCATATAGACCTACTCCATTATGTAGCATGCTATGCTTTCAGCTCTTCCATTATAATGACACCTGGCAAACGGTTACATTTAATTCTCTTGCCTTTTTTGAGCAATAATATGTGTACCCCGTGAAGGCTACTATAATGGGTCCATCGGCGATGCACGCGGACCAGTTCGGATACCTGCCAAGTCCTGCGGCGTCAGCGGCGGCCGCGTCCAGGAAGCGGACGGGCCCTTACTGCGACTATGACATCGAGGATGTCCACTCACTGACAGGTGAGGGGTCATCTGATGACGACTTCGAACTTGTATTAAGCCGAAAGGCGAAGAGGCGCAACACCAGGCCCTCTTCATCCCCGAACGTACCAAATGAAGAAGCGCCGCGAAGGCACGAGGCCAACACCATCATCTTCGTTCCTGCTGTCCCCGACGGGAACATGAAGCGCCTCAACAGGCAATTTGTTTCGGCGCTGCTCGAGGGACTGGTGCCAGATGAAATCATCGACATCAGAGTGAACCCGCGTAAGAATGTCATGACGATTGATGTTTTGCGTACTGCCACTCTGAACGTACTTCGCAACGTCACAGAGCTGGATGGAATCAACGTCCGCTCCTACATTCCTGTGGGCTCCAACGTCGTCGCCGGCATCATCTACGACGTTGACGCTACCATACCCATCTCCGACTTGAATGCCCTTGTCAAGCCAGCTGATGAAGCTAGCGTTATCGCCAAGGTTACTCGTTTGGGTACCTCACGCTGCGTGAAAATGGATTTTCAAGGCAACTCTACCTTCGTACGTAAAGGTGGGTCACTTTCGACACCCTGTGAGACCTTTTGTGCCGAAGCCACTGCAATGTCACAACTGCACGAAGCTAGGTCACGTGAGAGGCGTATGCGAAAATTAGCGAGTATGTTCGCGCTGCGCTGAAACTCATTCTGCGGACATTTGTATAGAATATGTTCTCAAGTGTTCAAATTGTAGTGGACCTCACGAAGCTTCCTCAAAACAGTGCCCAAAAATGAAACGAGAAATTGCTGTGTTGAAACAAATGGCAAGGAACCATACATCGCATCGCGAGGCTGCCGAAACAGTCAGAAAGCATCCAAGAAAACGTGCATCCAAGAAAACCAATGCTTGTGCATCTGCAGCGCCCCTTGAACGCCCTGCTTCACCGACTCCCTTGTCACCCGGACCCTTCGCGGCCGGCACGAAACGAACAGCAGTAAAACGCACAGTTTCCGGAGATTCCACTTGGCCTCCGTTGCCGAAGCCACAGTCACAGAGATTGTCGAAGGCCGGTGCAAAGCAGAACGACAAGGAAGGCATGGACACAACTGATGCAGCTTGGCCTACGTTGCCGAAGTCGCGGCGACATGCAGATTCACAGTGCGCACTGAATCTCCGACTGACCAGTTGCCTGAAGAAGACAAACCAACCATCATAGTACTTCAGTCACTGTTGGACACACTTCGCATGTTCGTCGGCAAGCTGAAATCGCCCTACGCACAGTCCGTACAACAAGTACTGGATGTTCTATGTCCAGTACTTGCAAGCCTTAAGTAGGCACCATGACACGACTCTCTACAGCGGAACGTATGAGATCCTGAGTCCAGTACTATGGAACGCAGCTGTGTTCTTTAAGCTCGCGTGTATTGTTTCTTTTTTGTATGCTCCCTTATTTCCGTCTCCCTTCTTTCTCTCCCTTAATCCCCTTCCCCCAGCGTAGGACAGCAAACCGGACGCGCGTCTGGTTAATATTCCTTCCTTTTTTCTTCTTCTCTTATAAGTATTTGCTGAAACATTGGCTGGGGAATGAACTTCAAAACTGCGAATCTTTTTTTGTGTGTGGCTTCATTCACAAAGGCAGAGCAAATTTGATCGGTTGTACTGCGAAGATTATCACTATTTGGGTAGTTGGCAGCGCTGCTTCAACTGAACGTCATGTGCATATTTTGAAGACTTAAATTTACTGGAAGAACAAAATTTAGAGTAGGGATGGAAGGAAAAAAGAAATAATGTTAGGAAAGGCAGGTTAGGCAATATTTAGACTGACAGCTGCCCTGTGCAAGGGAAGATGGTTAGATGAATAAACGTTACTGAAAAAAAACATTACAAAAGAAAGAAATTAAAGGAAGGAAGAGTGCGTGACCACTTAGTCTGTCTCTAACATCAGTTTTGCATAAGAAGCACAATGCTTTCAATGCTAACATAAGAGGCGGCAGACAAGAAAGCAAGAAAACCAATAAGAAAAAATTAACAGATGAGAAAACTGTTTCCCTGTATAAAAAAATGCTTGATCCACATCGCCAATCTGTGTGGTGTGTGCGGCTAATGATGGAAAAGCTAAGACCTTGGTGTTCAAGGGCCCTATCACAGAAATATAAGGCCCGTATTCACAAACCAACCTTATCTTAATGCTATAAGCCGCCCTTTCATAAGGAAGGGAAAAGTGCAAGGATGAGAAAAGGTCACAGTGCTTTGCAGAAACTCGCCTTATTCGGTTTTAAGGCAGCCTTATGGAAGGCGGCTTTGTCGTCATAAGGAACGAGCATGGGAGCGAGGCTATGAACTTTTGCGGGCTCATTGTTTGTTTATTAGCAAGCAAAAATGTCACAATCTCCTACTAAAGGGAACCATGTGGGGATGCGAAGCAGCGAATGGGTCTACTAATGTTCCGTTCATCACGGGCACATTGCCCGATGTTAGCGCGTCCTTGCATGTGAAACACACCATGAATTCACTGTATTTGCTGTTACTCTTACTCGTCCCGAACTCTTGTTGGAGCATGCCACGCGGGTTCATCATGCGTCTGCAGAAGCTCGTTCCCCGACCTCATCACGTGATTGCTGAGAGATTGTTAGAGGGAGAAGCCACAGCGTCTTACCCAGCCTCTTACACAGGTCCGATCGCGCTAGCACATGCCAGTACACGTGGTTTTTTTCTGCGTTACGCCAAGCTAGGACAGCTTACGGCAGCCAGGGCCCCTAAAGTGCTCTGCACGTATCATCATCGAGGCGGTCGAAGAACAAGACGAAGACTTCTCATTGGCGCGAGCACACGCTCTGCACGTATCATCATTAAGGCGGTCGAAGAACAAGACGAAGAAGACTTCTCCTTGGCGCGAGCGCGCGCTAAATATATTACAGATGGCTATGGTAGGTTTTAGAAAGCGGATGGTCGCCAATGGAACTACTGACAAAGCCCAGCGCAAAAGCTGCTTCGCATCTAAAAAACACGGTTGATCCCTCCGTAAAATGTATCGGTATAACACGAGAGCTAAACGTGTCCATACAGAAAAAGTTGAATGCTCACTGTACCTTGATATAGAAGAGCTTTCACAATGTATGTCTGTGTTTGGCAGCTACAGCACCGTTTAACGTGAATGCACCCAAGCTGACACTCGGTGGCACATCTCCAAGCCGACGACTAACGTACATGATGAAACAAACCTTTGTGGTTGCTGTAGCAGGTAACGGTGAGACCGTAATCAGAGAAAGCGGTGTGACAGCCAGAAGAGCGTTGCTGATTGGACGCAGAACTTGGGCTCAGGTCGCCATCCCTATAGCACAGCACGACCAGAGGGAAACGCAATGCGCGTCGTCTCTTCTCCAGCTCGGCCGCGATGTTTCTCGGGGTGAGGGTAAGCAGGAAACGCGGTGTTACAGCCAGGCGAGGCACGCCAAGGCAGGCGCGCGTCGTAGAGCTATCTTTAACATGGATGTATATTATAAGTGAGGCCGAGGCTTGAGCCTGACGTCACCGCCTTGCGGTGTGTTAAGGCGTTCACAAAATCGCACTTCTATTGGAAACGCGCCGAATGGGACGGACGCGTAGGAACGACGCGTTCCAGGAGCTAATCTTGGAGGTCACGGTCATAATGCATTACTTCATTTTACCGCTTCCAGACGCCGACCCCACCCAAGGAGGCTAATCGGTAAGTGATTATTATAGCCAACCGCGAACCCTAGCCAAGAACGTTATCTCGCTACAAATCGTCGGAGTCCTTCTGCCTTCGGCGTTGTCTTGTGCGCTGTCTAGTCCATCGCCTGCTAACGGACGCAATTCGAACGCTTGCTTTCCTTATAACCACGCGCACGCACTCGATGATGACGTAGTCTATGTCTCAGTTTTCAGCAAGGGCTCCCAGACGACAGCGGGATTTCAGAATGAGTAAATAATGCTGTAGCATTACAACGGAGACGATATTGAACACTGATTTTCAGCTCAACCGTCGTCAAGTCGTGTTCTGCGAGACTGTATAGGACAATGGCACAGTTAATACAACAGCTGTCCCACACCATGTGAGCATAAGGCAGTGCAATTATAAAGCCAACGAATGCGGCGTCGTTGGAGCCAGAAACGTAAGCAAACACCTTGCATAAGTGATCCTGAGAAGCGTACGTTCTCTATCTGGTTATATTGCAGAGTTATCCTGCCTCTCTAGGTAGCCTTACTGAAAACCTACAGGATGAAACGTGCTGATGAAAGGTATGTGGCAGTTATTCTTTATCCTTTAACAAAACGACTGTAAGTTAACGAAAATACGTGGAAGAATACGGTTAAATATGTGCTACGAATTGCTTACCAAGCAAGGGGCAGCTTCAACTAAAATAGGTGCATAGAGAAATAAATGAATGATTCAATGAATGAATCTGAAACATTTATCATTTGTACAGAGGCGGTGGCCAAAACCTTAAGTTCCGTGCTATCAAGTAACATGGGTAGACCACTCAAGTTTAAAATATACTTCCGCGTCGTGCGGGTCGCATGCGGAATGTGTGGTAAGTGTTGCGCCGTCTCTGTATACATCTCGCAATCAGGTTGCAGCAGTGTGGAGGCTACGGGACTCTTTATCGATGCGAATAAACAAAATCCCTCGCGATGAGTTCACCCGCGCCGCGTCTTCTGCTCGGCGTCCACATATCGTCGGTGCTCACGCCTGGGGCGAGCAAAGTTCGCACACGGCAGCAGCGTCGGGCACCAACGACAGCGCCGGCAAAAAACAACATGGAGGCACCCCTCAAAGCTGGCTAATTCCGCCTCGAATTTGTGAAGTCGTCATCGGGCGCTGTGTGACCCATGAGCTGTAAGCCGACGCTTCCGTTTGCGTTATACTTGCGTCCTGACGCTTCGACATTGATGTATACGTTGCCATTTCGCGCTGTTTCCTTGATTCAATCTCGAATTCTCGAGAAGGCTTAGAAGGTGTGGCTGAACAAGCAGCTGATCTCATTATTAAGGAGAAAGCATTCCTGATACTTTGTCCTCAAGGTTAGATGACACAAAGCGATAGTTGATTCCCCCGTTTATTTATTGCTGTCAGGGCAGTGGACAAGCCGCAAGGGCGAGTTAGATCGAAGCGGGCGGTCGCGTCTGCATAGACGCTGTCATGTTGTTTCGCTGCCGCGATAACCGGCGGTTATCGATACAGTAATTCAAGGCATATGACGTGCATGCGAACTGTGATTACTTTATCACGTATCGATGTGACGTAGCGCGTGCCGAAGAAACGCGGTTCCGTTGACTTACAAATAGAAATGGGTGTTTCGCTGCACAAACATTGGCTTGCTCATATCTCGTAGTTTACTCCCTGCTGCAACCAACTTCTACTATATACCTTTTCGCTGTTTGTAAACACAGCTCCTGGACGGCTTCCGGTTTTGTGCGCCGGCGTAGCCTAGTAGCATTGGCGGGGATAAAAAGCCTTAGCGAGTAGCCCGCACATTTTCAACACTTTTCTCCCTGTGTCTGGCCAAATATTTTAAATAAATATTCTTCTGAGCTGCACACACAGCCGTACAAGAGTTAGGCCTTCACTTTAAGCGCCCTCCTTTTACCTGAAGGCGAAGAAAGAGTCTTTCCTTATTTTGGCAGAACATAAAAAAACACGCTTTCTGCTTCGCCGTTAGAGATCTGATGATTGAAGTGACCGGAAGTTTCTTGGGGTGCAACACGTGCTGCTGCTATCGCAATCTTCAAACCGACCGAAAAGGCGAATTGGCTATTGTACAGCTGTTAAAGAGGCGGGCCCCCTCAACGTAGTGAGTGCCTATGCAGTAGTGTAGCGAGGGAGTGGCGCACCGGGCCATTAATCCCCCCCCCCGCCCGAAATTTTTTTCCCAAGAGATACAGAGGATACAGAGCACAAAATGACACTCGACTACACTTATCTGGCCAGACCCCATTTCGGATGAAGGAGGTGCCCCCCCCCGCCCGAAAATATTTCTGGCTACGCCACTGTGCCTATGGTGCCAATGTAGACTACCTTTAGCTGACCTGGTCACTATTGACCATCTTTTATGATACACTATAGCTTAGATGATATGGTTACTTTTAGCCAGACCCATAACCAGGGGGGGGGGCCCAGGGGGGCCTCCCCCCCCCCAAATTTTGATGCCACATGGTGTTTTATCGAAAATAAATCATGAAAATAGGAGTTTTCCTCGAATGGTGAAGGCTTACGACAAGTGCCCCCCCCCCCCCCGAAAAAAATTCATGGCTACGGCCTGCTATTAGCGACAACTGTAGTTCTGCATTCCTTGTGCAGTAATGCTACATTTACATACCGAACGTAAGAACCATGCAACGTAAGGCCAGCAGTGCATTACCTGGCGGACGCATTTCGCATTCTGGGGGAGAAATCGACCTTTATTGCTTACACGCAATAAAAAAAGATGAAACGAGAACAGCACGAATAACATTTCTTGTGCCTCGCTATTTATATGGGGACGGACAACCAACGAAGCTGCATTCGCGTTTGAATGCATTTCAGCTGTAGACGCCTCCCTGCTCGTTCCTGCGTCGTGAACGACTGCAGACGGCGATGTTCTTTTTCTCTATCTGCTGCGCTGTGTCGATGCCTTTCCGCTTGTTCCTCCGGTGTGAGCGCGCTGTGCCGCCTCGCCATCACGGATTTCTCGCAGTGCTCTGCGGATGGACGGATGCATGGATGAATGGGATGCTTTGAGTGCCCCCTTATGTCGTGGCGGTGACATGTGCGTCACAAGGCTCGAAATGAACACTTCTTTGTTTAGAACCTAATGCTTTGTCTATTCCACGTAGATCGTTTTTCCTACAGAAGAAAGAAAAAAAAACATAAATTAACAGCCCAACGTTCTGTCTTCCTGCAGAATGACCTTATTTTTCGTAATGTTTATATGTGTCCTTTCTCCCTACCTTTCCGCCACCATTCCTCTAATCGTCTCGTTTCGAAAGAGTCAGCGTTTTTAAAGTCCAAGTACCAGCCACAAAGTATGGCTGTTTCTTGCGCGAGGAAATAACGAGGGAAGGGGTCCAGGGGAGAGCTCCCCTGGACCCCTTCCCTCGTTATTTCCTCGCGCAAGAAACAGCCATACTTTGTGGCTTGCACTTGGACATGAACCGACTAGCCCAGCAACGTGTACTTCTAGCGTTTTGAAAGGCCCCGCACCAGGCGCATTTCGCAACCAACAAAACGGGAGCATGGCAATAAATTTTCGCAACAATTACGTTTTCCTGGGGCGTAAAATTCACTATGTCGGTTTCTTTGTGAATTTTGAGCGCCCTCTAGGCTAACATGTCATCACATGAATGTCGATTTAACGAGAAGACTTTCCATCCGATCAACACGATCAAAAGAAGAAATAGGTGCTACAAATATACAGCCAAAACAGTGGCACCTTCCAAGAAAAGTGGATAGAGCCCGGGCTCTATTTATTTGCCTTGAAAGCGGAACAAAGATAAAAAAAACGACTGCGTAAAATTTTAGAAATCATATTTGGTTTGATAAAAATTTATAGAAAAAATAAAAATCCTTGCGGTTGCTTGCTTTGAGACCAGGCTTTGGAACTCAATATATGCATTCAATCAGTTATATTTCAAAGCAGAATTGGCTTTACCATTGCACTGTAACAACACTCCATGTTCAACAATTTTTCATCCCTTCAATTCTCTATTCTTCGCAGAATTTCTGTCGTGTTTGGCTTTACATCACGTCTGGTTGATCGCTTCACTGTTCATCAGCCCCCATATATTTATTATGTAACAGGCGAAATATGATTTGTAAATCCTTTAGGCAGTCGTGTTTTTTCCATCTTTGTTCCATCTTGCGCACAAAGATATAGAGCCCGGACTCTACTTATTTGATTCCAACGTCAAACCATATTGACTGTATATGTGTATAAACTACATCAACCTTTTTTAATGCTTCCCTTCAAACATTGGTTAATTGGTTAATCGACGAAAAAAGTCACATTGATAGTGACTCATCGATTAGTGGCTGAGGTGGGGAACGATTAAGAGCTAACCAACTGAAAATATTATTCGAGCATCCTTAAATATATGTGTTGTGGGTTGTGCGAACAAGTTAATATCAAGGAGAGGCAAATCCCTATTAGCGGCAATGAACTTTTACGGCTATTAACTTTTCCGAATGAAGAGCATCCCACTGATTCGAGCAGGGCTTTATTCGCTGCGAATCACTACCTCCACTCCCTCTCAATCTTGGACCTGTAATGCCGTTAGTTTTTTAATCCCATGCAATTGTCCATGGAATTTTCTCAAAGGAGTTCTTGCGCAGGTATCTCCGTGTTTTCGCTTCTGTTATTGTGCTTTCTTTTCTTCGGCCCCGCTCTATTTACCTTCGCTTCGGTAATAGCTTTTCAGTGTTTTGCTCACGATACTTCGAGGAACCTTTAGGCTTACTACCAGGAGCACCGAATGCAAATAAAAAAGACTAATAGGGCTAAAAGGAAATGAGTGCCAAAACCTTGCAAGCCAGCGACGCCCTGATAGGAAAAGGCCTTAATTACTCCTTAACCCGTTGGCGGCTCCGAATGCGCCACGGAATGCGATCGGTTCTCGCACGCCCACAGGTACGGCCACGCAATTACACCGTGAAAGACGGGGGCTCGAAAAGCTGTTCGGTGCGGTATTGGCAGTGGCGCATTGACAGCAGACCCAAAGCACTTGGTGTTAGGGGAGAAGTCGACGAACTCAATATTTTACGACACTTCGTACTTTCTTGCGAATCGCAACGCGCTTATTTCGGCATTAATGCACTGCATAAAACCACGCTGCCTGCAGCTGAAGTGATTGACATTGACCGAAAGAGACGTGTTGAGCCAACCTTTTGTAAATGGGACTCATGTGTGCAAAGACCACAACCTTTCTTGGTGGCATCTTTAAATTGTTCGCCCTCTTGTACCGTCGCTAAAATGCAACAAGGAAGTACCTATGACGTGGTGAGAGTGAAGTTAATGTTTCCTAATGAGGCGTTGTGTTGTTATTATGAGGGATATATGATATTGGTCAAATGTTGCGGTGCGCATTTTCCTCGGCAGTATCTATTCGCAGTGCTTCTCTGACTCTCAGCCTTTTTGGAAGCGCTTTCGAGACAACATACACAAGTCGTTCCTATGGGAGTGTTCCTGCGGCAGGGCAGGAGAGCTGACGGGCCATTGCCTTGTCGTTACTGGCACATTAGCCCGGGATTACGGGTAAATGTGCCCTGTAATGAAATGCTTACTTAATGAACTGTTGCGAACATCACATATGCAGTTTCAGAAAGAGCAGGTGTAATAAGCTGTACACTTACTGATGCCATAACCCACCATCGTATCAAACCTATTCGAAAAACAGGTATGATAGCCATTTAGCCAAGCAATGCAGTAAATGCTTATGCAGGCCAATGTTCAGTTACACAAGATTTCCGATTTTGCGAAAAGCAATAAACAAAGAAAAATTGCGGGAGCTTACAGCACAGCTGTGGCTAGATATACGTGTCAGCGCCGCGTCACTCAATTTGACTACTCGTGAGGCGTGTTTTCTAGAAAAACACCTGCACGCATAGCCGGTACACAAGCTCTTCACTGAGCATTAATAGTAAGTGTGTAGCATGCCTAACGGTGTTGCGTATGTAAGAACACTGTGTTTCGCACAGAGCGCAAGCGCACAACTTCTGCACAGGCGCACTATGCGAAACTCAGCGTTCTTACGTACGCGGCGCTGTTAGGAAGCTACGCACGCACTAATAAAACACGCCATGAGAGACTTAGAACTTGGTACCCAAGGAGCTCGGGAACCCACGAAATTTGCGAACCACCAGGGCCCAAGCTACTCTAGGATTCTTGTGCGCGCGTTGTGCCAGGACCCGAAAGCGAAAACTAGCGTGGAAGAGCGAAAACTAGCGAGACGACGCAGACGCAGCGCTGGCCACGACCCGCGTCTCGCATAACGTTATTTTCGCCAATTGTTGCGTCCCCTGCGTTTCGCCCTACTCCCCGTGTGTTAGACCTAACTCTCAAACCGTTCGCAGCTCGAGGACCCACTCCCTTCGGTCCCGAATTTTAAAACTGGCTATTGTTGGCGATTTCCTCTAATGGCATAAGCTGCTGTGCTTTTCAGCAAGCATTTAAGCACTCGTCCTGACCCACACAATTTTATGTTTTATCAGTGCAACAGAGCAGAAAAAAAAACGCCAGGCCTGCGCGGAAAGCGCAGCACAGCCACAGCGAAAGCTCGAAGAGCGGCATTTGTAGAGCCCGTTATAAACTCTCTTGTGGCTATTAATACAAGTACCTTAGCAACGTACCCCATACGCCACAAATCATAATTTTTGGGTAGTTGGGAAGCACCCACCACGACATTATTCGTTATTCTGCGGGGAAGCGAGGTACCATCTGTGAGACATTATGCGCACTTTGTTATTGCGGTGGTTGATGACGATGAAGATAATCGCTGAGCTCTTTGTAATGCGTTGGTTACGTATTTCATATTGTGTGACGCCCGGTCGTTATTTAACTGTCCCACCACGCTTTATAACACACGTTAACCGAAGAAACGGCGAGCGAGAGAGAGAAGGAATTAACTTTATTGAGAGCCTGAGGAAATGGATCATGGGAGCCTTATGGGCTTCCTTGGCAACCAATAGAAGTGCACTTGCCAGGAACCCACTACGCTACAATCATCACAATTTTTTGTGAAGTAGAGAAGCAGCCACTATGCAATTTTTCGTCATTATGCAGAGCATTGTGGTACTCGCTAAGCACCTGTAAGGCATTATGTGCACTTTGTTGATGCTGTGGCTGATGACGATGATGAATTATGGTAGAGGCCCTTGTAATGGGTTGGAAGCACTCAACAACCCACTCGTTGCGCAATTTGCATTGTGTGACGCCCGCTTACAGAATAGACGAGAAAACTTGGGCCAGGGGGCGCTACGGCGCCTGCTAACAGCGCGTACTGAATGTGGAAATAACGCGCAGCCTTGTCGCGTCGTGGCGCATTCTCCGCTTTGTTTACGTTGATGCGTCCGCGTTTTCCTTCGCTGCGCGTGCTCACGACGACCAGTTTTCGACGGCGGCAGGTCGCCTGCTTGCGGAACAGTGATGCGAAGATTGCAATGTGGATTCAAGAAGATTGCCGACGCCGACAGCTTTATTTCGTGCGGCAACCTCAAGAAGGGGGAGCGTCTGCTTCCACATGTGTACAGCGTTCAACAAATTGTCGACGGTGATGTCGCAGTGAAAGCCAAGTGCGTGTCGCAGGTGTCCGACAAGATTGTTCACGACGTCGAGTTAGAGGGGATTCTTTAACGTGAAAAAAAAAATCGAAGTACGCGGTAACAATGGTGTTCTTGCATTTCGTCTTTATACAAATGGGGTCGTCGTGCCCGCGAATCGAGCTCGCGTCGTCAAGCTCAGCGGGGCACAACGCATGCATTTAACTAACACGGCGGGTGCCACTGTAAATTCAACTATGCGACACGACTAAACAAAGCGGCCGCACGCTAAAAACAGGCTTATTGCGTTTCTTCGAGTGGTCGCGACATGGCGTGCGAATGCGGAATTATGCGACTTACTTGACTCGGCGCACTGCAGTTATCCATGCTTGTCGTCTGTCCTTCTCGTACCACGTCCCCGGATATCTGTAGAACTTCACGGTCGGCCTTCGACCTTTCGTGTTTTCGTGGCTGTTGTGGCAATCAACAACACAGCAGTACTGCGTGCCCGCTTTCCTGGTTGGTGCGGTCGCGCTCACCATCGCGAAAACAACGCGCGCGCGCGCTCGCGCCGTAGAGAACGCAGGCGCGCGCCTGCGCAGACGCGACATTCAAGAGCTCCGCGGGTCCGCCAGGGGAGCATTCGGCGCTGGCGTCGCGAGCGCAAACTTCAGGTTGCCTCGTCTATGGCACTCGGCTACTGACCCGAAGGTCGCGGAACCGAATCGCGGCCGCGGCAGCTGCATTTTCGATGGAGGCGAAAATGTTTGAGGCCCGTGTGCTTAGATTTAGGTGCACGTTAAAGAAACCCAGGTGGTCTAAATTTCCGGAGCCCTCCACTACGGCGTCTCTCATAATCATATCGTGGTTTTGGAACGTTAAACCCCAGATATTATTATATTCGTGGAGTAGCGAGCATATAAAAGGGCAACTACTTACAGCTTCACTTACCTTTGCAAAAACGGTATTCCAATTGCAATTCAATATTAACCGACGCAACAAAGATAACAACACACTTGTTGCACACAAGCGTACCAGGTTGACGCGCGAGGCCAAGCGCGGTATTTTAAGTGTACCACAATCGTGCGCGTACAGTGCGCTAGAATATTCTGGCACAATGTCTTCAAGCTTGCAGTCACTTCAGCGGTTCCCACGATGCAGCACCAGTTGACGTCCTCGCGTCATCAAACTGCTACGACGCCGAGAACTACACACACAGCTGACTTGGAAAAACGCGGTCTTGCAGGAGGCCATCTTGTCCAGCAACCAACGGACAAAAGCACACAACTGAGGCGTCTGAAACATTGCCGTTGATGAGATGGCAGCTGAACGAAATCAGGGCTCATCGTCCGACGTGTGACCACCGCCTTAACACAATATTAACGTTGCAACGTTCAAGGAAGACGCGACGAAAGCGGCGAGCCCAGCCGGTCTAGTCGGGTGCACTACTGCACAGTGCACAGCGCGCGCTCTCACGGCCACCGAAGGAAATAAAAGAAAGTGGAGAGAGGGGTCCCCTTGGAGCATGGAATATCGGTGGAAGCAAGAGGAAGTGTTGCTTCGTCGGTGTGGCGTATTGTTGAGAGACGGCGCTAGTTTGTTTTTGCGCAACGGAATTGCAAACTTCATTCAAAATGCATGGGATAGTATGGGGGGTTGGGAGAGGGTGCACCCGCCTGAGCCGAGCGGTGGCGCCACCATACCGATGCACGAGGCGGATTGCCACAAAGACGGCTCGGTGGTCAATGTCGTAACACGCTGCAGTCTCTATGGCCCCAACGCCCGGCGCAGCGCCGGCGTTGGAGTCATAGAGACAGCGTCTCTATAGAAGGCCTGCGCACTCCCTCCGTGACGTCACAGACCTTGACAGAGGAGAGGGACGCTATCGCCCGTGGCGCAATTTGCACCTTCATGCGGTGGCATCAGTGGATGCACTCGGTCAGTCGACGCTGAAGACGCGACAGGTACGCGATCAGCCCGCCCGCAGCCACGAGCTCATAACTTTAGAGTTTTCCAGTGTTCCGGTGCGCCAGCTGTGTGACATCACTGCTCCTCGCGCATGCGCATCCCGGCTCTGGTACGCGCACGTAAAACCGCTCCTGCTCGGCCAGTGTAGCTAACGCTACATAAACGAACGCAAGCCGATGGAAGATATGGAAGAAAAGCAAAGTTCCTGAAGTGGTTCGCGAGTTTGACTGGCTGAGAAGATGGAGCGTGTTACGGACGCATGAACACCTTGCCAGGTTGCACGTGACACCAAATGAAAGATGTGCAAATTGTGGGCGATCCGAGACCAATGAGCATGCGCTATTCGAATGTGTTGCTACTATAGGTGTATGGCGCCTTGTTTGTCGCACCTTTGGAGTTACAGCTACATCACTGCCGCAAAAGAATGAAGGCATGTTTGCCCAATTGATACTCTCGGTCACAATGTACGTGATCTGGAGAAGTCGGTGCCAGGCAGAAGCTCGTCAGCAGCTACAGCGTGCAGCGTTCACAGACATGCACTGTATTTATCAAATTGTTTTCGAATACCAAGTTGAAGTGCTGGAAGTGAGTGGTGTTGATGCCTTCCTAAGGCGCTTGCACACTCGGTCTTTCGCATTACGTGGGGGGAAACTGGAATTTCAAGCAGCGCCATAATGAGTTCAGAAAAGAAACAAGTTACCCGACTCTCCGTGCTACACTCCCCCTCCCCCTTTCTTTTTCGTTCTTTTTGTCTTTTTTTTGCTCTCATTCCCATCTCCTTGAGAAGTATGATGCTTTTAGTTAACATGTTTGTTGTTGTATAGTTACTTGGTTGCGTAGAGTGCAATACTGCACTCTGCATAAAATTGCGTCTAGCGTTTGCGTAATGTTACACTGACGCAATTTATAAGTATTTAGTTTATAAGCGTCTCTGGCGTTTGCGTGTACCGGTTCAATAAGCTTTCCTTCGTGGGTTAGCTTACCGTTCACCCCTAGTGAATGACACATAATATTCCAAATGGCCACATTTTTAATGCGTGAGCGTTTCATTGCTGACCTAATGAAAAACGTTGTGCTCGCCGCGTAAGAAGATGACCGCTGTAAAGAAATAAATTGTGCCATTTCCCGCTAAAGGGGACCATGAGGCGATGCGAAGCCGGCGCACTTGCACGATCGCGTTGCGTTGGCTTTCGTTGGGCATGCTACCGACCTCGCGTCGTGGAAGGCGGAGAGGAACGCTACGCGCGTCGCGTCTTTCTAGCCTGGCCGTTAATTCTTACAGGGCGAGCGGGGAACGCGGTCGACAGGCGCGCGAGAGGAGGGCAGCGAAGGAGAGAAGAGAGGGGAGGGGACCCGCATGCGCTGGCGCTCATCGCGGCGTTGCGCAGGAGAGTATTTCGGCATGTCTAGCCTACGTTTCAGAGGAAGAGTGGAGAAGGGAAAGTGGAGAGGGGTAAGGGAGAGGGAAGGGGAGATGGGGAGAGGAATGTGGTGAGGGGAGGGGGGAAAGGGAGATGGGAAGTGGAGAGGAGGTGTGTGGAGAGGGCATGCGCCTGCGCAGTAAGGGTGGTCACGCCTCACACCACCACCACCACCACCGGTTTGAACTCGGATATAGACGATGCATGGATGGATGGATAACGGCGCGGTGATATGTCTGCCACTAGACTCGAAGAAAAAAGAACCTTCCTTATTTCATGTTGGCCTAATACCTTATCTCCATTGATTAAATCTATGTTATTAAACCAAAAAATATAAATTATCTTATGCAAGATTGCTGCCATCTGTCGGAAGTTTGACGAAGCTACCGACTCGGCGCCATGTTGGAAGCTTGTGTCCGAATCGTGTTGCTGTCGCTACTATAACTTCTTGCCTTACTCTGATAGTCGACAAACGGGCATAAAAAAACGTCAAACGAGCGTGTAAGGGTCTGTACAGGTTACCGGCATTTCCTAGCTGTTACGTTGAGAATTATTACGCGTAAAGAACTGCCTCACAACGAGAAGGTACAAGTTTGTCGCCGAGTCACATGTAAGGCTGTCGTCGTTGAGAATGATGCTTAGCGCTAGGTTATATACTTTGCTTTCGGTGTAGCGAATAAAGCGTTGTTATCTATCTCAATACCATGCGTGTAGTTCATGATGGTCGGGAGGAGGCTTTAGCGCGTGACACGACTAGGAACCGCGATGACGTTAACAGAGTGCTGTTGACTCATTTCAGAGCGTATTTCATAAGGGACAGCCTACGTCGACCAGGTGTATTGTGCATTTATTTTAAATAAAACGTTGTCCTCTTTTTCATTTTTGAGGCAAAAAATATTTCGCTGCTGTAGCCATCGACATACGAACGATTAAAATGCAAAATATTTCCATTTCTTACGCACGTGAAAAGTGAACATGAAAAGTAAAAGTCTTAGTTTCTCCGTGAAGTAGGTGCTGGTTGGCTGGCATTTTATTGAATACCTTTCCGACATCTGTTCGTAAATAACACTACAGGCCGAGAATATTTGCGTTCAGAACATCACTTTGGGGGCCTACTGGCGCCTTACCATTTCAACCCGTTTCCGCAAGGCACTTTTGCGTCGCGATTGAACGCTTGCGAAGCCACCTCAGCGCATAACCAGCGGTATAGTGCACCCACGGCTGAGTGTAACATTTCCTGGAACAGCACCTTTTTTTTCTATTAAATGCGAAGCATTTCTTAGCGAACTTCTGCGACTTTGAGCGTATCTATCTATCTATCTATCTATCTATCTATCTATCTATCTATCTATCTATCTATCTATCTATCTATCTATCTATCTATCTATCTATCAATATATATATATATATATATATATATATATATATATATATATATCTGTCTATCTATCTAGCCGCCTTCGAGTTTGTGCTCTCCTGGTCGCTTGGTTAATCGAATGTACACCAAAATTGGTATGGCGAACATAAATGACAAGTCATAACATGAAAATCATGACACGCATATCATGACCTGCATGATTCACATGCCCTGCTCATGGTGCGCTGGCGGCGGTTTCGCTAGCTTGATATACACCGAAATTGGTATCTTGCGACTTCGTGGCAAACATAAATACCGCGAGTTAACATGAAAGTCATGACACACATGTCATGTACAACATGACTTATGTGCCACGCTCATGGTGCGCTGGCGCCGTTTCGCTAGCTTGATATACACCAAAAGCACACGCTTTTGGGCTAGTCGGTTCATGTTCTTTCAGAAGCCACGGAAGTGGCTATTTCGCGCAAAGAAAACACAAGGGGAGGGATAAGGGGAGCACAAGGGGAGGGATAAGGTTGCGCTCCCCTTATCCCTCCCCTTGTGTTTTCTTTGCGCGAAATAGCCACTTCCGTGGCTTCTGAATGATATACACCAAAATTGGTATCTTGTGACGTGACTGTGTGACGAACATAACTGACACGAGTTAACATGAAAATCATGACACGCATGTCATGTACAGCATGACTTACGTGCCACGCTCATGGGGCGCTGGCAGCCGTTTCGCTAGCTCGATCTACCCCGAAATTGGTATTGCGCGACGTGACTGTGTGACGAACATAAAAACACGAGTTAACATGAAAATCATGGCACACATGTCATGTGCAGCATGACTTACGTGCCACGCTCATGGGGCGCTGGCGGCCGTTTCGCTAGCTTGATCTACCCCGGAATTGGTATTGCGAGACGTGACTGTGTGACGAACATAAAAACACGAGTTAACATGAAATCATGACACGCATGTCATGTACAGTGTCAATTTTTATGAAAGGGAACACGCGAACGTGTGGCCTGCGCTCTGCGACGGCTGCCTTCAGCTCCGTCAACCGACACCTAACGAAAGCTTGCCCACTTTGACGTCATCTATTGGCAAATAAAATAACATGTCCTGGCCAGTTGCGAAGCGCTTTTAGATAACGCTGCATCTCGGCTCGCGTAACGGGCGATGCCGGCAGCGCGTCGTCTGCCTGTCAACAAATCGAGCGTGGCGCGCCAGCACTGCGCGAGCTGCAGGAATTGCCCTTAACGCGAGCCGAGAGGCAGCGTTATCTAAAGGCGCTTCTCAACCAGCCATGATTCGTTATTTTGTTAGCCAATAGATGACGCCAAAAGCGGGCAAGCTTTCGTTAGCTGTCGGATGACGGAGCTTACGGCACCCGCCGGAGCGCGCAGGCCATGCGCTCCGGTGTTCCCTTTCATAAAAATTGACACTGTACAACATGACTTACGTGACACGCTTATGGTGCGCTGGCGGCCGTTTCGGTAGCTTAATATACACCAAAATTGGTACCTTGCGACGTGACTTTGTGATGAACATAAAAACATGAGTTAACATAAAATTCATGACACGCATGTCATGTACAGCATGACTTACGTGCCACGCTCATGGGTGCGCTGTCGGCCGTTTCGCTAGCTTGATATACACCGAAATTGGTATCTTGTGACGTGACTGTGTGACGAACATAAATAACACGAGTTAACATGAAAATTATGATACGCGTGTCATGTACAGCATGACTTACGTGCCACGCTCACGGTGCGCTGGCGGCCGTTTCGCTAGCTTGATCTACCCCGAAACTGGTATTGCGCGACGTGACTGTGTGACGAACATAAAAAAACGAGTTAAGTTGAAAGTCATGACACGCATGTCATGTACACCATGACTTACGTGCCACGCTCATGGTGCGCTGGCGGCCGTTTTGCTAGCTTGATCTACCCCGAAGTTGGTATTGCGCGACGTTACTGTGTGACGAACATAAATAATAGGAGTTAACATGAAAACCATGACACGCATTTTCCTCAATTACATACAAGACGATGTATGCAACTCTTTGCTGGCTGCTTCGCATTACATCAATTCCCACAATGCGTGGGATCTGCCGGCTTTTTTTCATACGAAAAGTGCCACACGCAAGCTTCTGTTAACATTTCATAGCACACATGGGTATATACGGGATTTTCCTAAGGGGTATAAGCTTCTGGGAGAGCCTGATATGTGCTCTTCTTCGGATATATTAATACAAAAAAGTAAAGGGGGGTGGTCAGGCCATCCGGGCAGCCCTCTGAATTTCCCAGTGATAGCACAAGAAATGCTTGAAGAATACGCATAGTGAAGCAATACGCGCGCTAAGCATCCCACCAAACGCTACCTTGTTAAACTCCACAATCGAAAACAAACTACAAACAACACGCTCCAATACAATCGGCCCGTCGAACGACGCCGTCTTCTGTAGCTACAGCGACGAGACGTGCCCCACTCGTCGATTTCACTTTGCCTGGCGTCCACTTGTCTCCAACACCGTGGTTGCGCACATAGACGGCATCTCCAGGAGCGAAGTACCAACTCGCAGACTCAGCACCTGGATTCTTCGGCAATTCGTGGTTCCTGGGAGGAAAGCAAATATCCAATCTAGTACGCAAACGGTAGCCCAAAAGCAGTTCAGACGGTGAAACCCCCGAAGTTTGTGGCGAATTCCTATAGTTAAAAAGAATTCTTGACAGAGCCTTTACAGTTCTACTCCGGGCATTCTCTCCAACCCATCCTTAAGAGTTCGCACGGCGCGTTCTGCGAGCCCATTGCTTTGAGGGTGGTAAGGCGGGGTACGAATGTGCTCGATTCCATTTTTCTGCACAAACTGAGGAAATTCTGCCGCTGTAAAAGGCGTGCCGTTGTCGGTAACTATGGTGCGCGGTAATCCAAACCGGCTGAACAAGGTTCGCATAGAATCCACCGTTGCATTAGCGGTTGCTTGCGATACTGGAATGGCTTCTATCCAATTGCTGTGTGCATCCACGATTACCAACAGCATTGTTTGCAATAGGTCCTGCGTAATCTGCGTGCAACCACGACCACCTCTCACGCGAAATTGGCCAACTGACGCGGTTCCCTTCCGGGTGCATAGGCAAAGCTTGCACACAATTTCTGCAGTCTGAAGCGGCCCTCTGGATGTCTTGATCCAGACCGGGCAACCAAAACCTAGCCCTTGCCCTTGTCTTCATGGTGGACGCTCCCTGATGAGACTCGTGCAACAATTTCAATAGCTTCTCAGGCGCCGTTCTAGGTATCACTACCCGATGGCCCCATAATAACATGCCCTTCTCGACAGACAACTCATGTCGCCTTTTCCAGTATTCGGCCATTTTTCTGTTGTCACCCACGACGGAAGGCCATGCTTCAGTGACGTACCTACATACTTCTTGTAAAACGGCGTCCGCTTCTGTGAGTGCTTGAAGTTCTTTGTGCGAAACGGCGGGCTCGTCCAGCTGGTCAATGAGAAGCACCATTTCCGTGAGGTTTTCCGTTTCTGCTTCCGGCTCCTGCAAGGATTGTGGTAAGCGGCTTAGGGCATCAGAGATTAACATCTGTCTGCCGGGTTTACAAATAAGCTTGTATTTGTACGCCCCGAGCAAAAGCGCCCATCGCTGAATGCGTGCGGCAGCCATAACAGAAGTCTGACGGTCCGGTCTCAGTAGCTCCAACAAAGGACGGTGATCCGTTACTAACGTGAACTCCCGACCCAAGAGGTAATCGCGGAACCGTGTCACGCCAAACACTAAGGCTAAAGCTTCTCGCTCGATTTGGGAGTACTTCATTTCAGCTGAAGTGAGCGTTCGTGACCGGAACCCAATTGGCCTGTCTTCGCCATTTATACGCTGAAAAAGGGTAGCACCGACACCGTAAGGGGAAGCGTCGCATTCCAGCAGCAACTCCAGCTGCGGATCAAAATACGTTAGCACTGGGGCCGAACAAAAAGCGCTCTTTGCCTTCTGAAATGCCGAGTTTTCTTTCGTGTGCCAAACCCATTTTGCGCCTTTTTCAAGAAGCTTATACAAAGGTGCAAGCACAGTGGAAGATTTGGCAGAAACTTATTGTAAAAAGTGACCATTCCTAAAAAGGATCGCAACTCAGCAACATTTCGTGGCAACGGGGCCAGTCTGATTGCGTCGACGTTCTTTTCGAGCGGATGTAGTCCCTCGATATCAATACGATGTCCCAGATACGTCACCGACGATTCACAAAACCTGCACTTTTCTGCACGAAGCTTGATGCCGTTCTCGCGGAATCGCTGCAACGCTGCTTCCAGATTAGCATTTTCATTGTTGTTGCTCTCGGCTATCAGCACATCATCCAGATATGCCTGTGTCCCTGGCAGCCCTTGTAGCACCGATTCAATCTTCCGTTGGAATATTTCAGTGTTCTTTATTGAACACTCATTGTGAAGCTTTGAGGTGGTAGTGTATAGTTTTATTGCATCTTGACAATACTACTCTTATACACAAGTTTACAAAGAAGCCTTCGCTTAAGTTGCTCTGTTATGTTGTATCACTGGTCTTTATTAAAGACTGTTTTTTAAGCTTTGAGGTGGTGGCATAGCTACCACCTTTTATAACCACAAAGTATCACGTGACGGTGGCGTGACTGTGGTAACGCGCACGCCATTCGTTAGGATAACTGTTGCCTTCTTCCGTTTTAGTGGAAGTTGTGTGAAGTGGGATTCACCCAAGTTCTGTGGCACATACGCGTTTACGATGACGATATTTTACTGATAGTCGGCACAGATTTTAGAATTTTTTTGGTACATACACTTTTGTTGGGCTAACTGTTGCCGTAATTTTTGTGGACCAGTGGTTAGTGGGATTTACCCAATGTCTGTGTCGCATACCCGTTTATGATGCCCAGGAACGTTACCACGGATCCCGGACATGAAAGGCACAACCAAGAACAGCTTCGCTGTTAAAAATACCAGTGATATTGCAGTCTGCTTTGTTGTATTTCTCCATGGTCCATCCATTGAGACACAACGGCGACGTTAGTAGTAATGATGGAATCAATGGAGTGCTTTGGCGAAAATATGGTTGCAGCTTCTAAAAACGATGCGAGATGACGCCACGCTGCATGACCACGCCACGCGGATGGTGTTCGGACGAGATGGGACCTACGATGAGGTTTAGTTCAAAACAGATTCATTCTGGCTCAGTAAGCTTTCAGGCCTGCGTGGTGTCGCGGCTGTATACGCTAGGCAAAGCGCAAGATTTTTACCATCCTGTGACAGGAAACAGTGGCGTCCACATCAATCAGTGCACAGTATATTGCGGTGTGGTTTTGTGGGGTGGGTTGTGACCTTGCGAGCATGCATCAAACCTATTTTGAGATTGCGAGTAGTATGATTTCCAACCAGTCTGCTTGGCTAGTATCCATTTCATTCTTACATCCACTTTCGCATACGGATTACCCAGCCCGGTTTTTTTTTATTTACGGCTATGCTTTCGTGCACGTCATGATCTGTGGGGTATATTGACGAATGTTTCACGGCCTAATGAAACAGTTGGCAAAAGATGTCGCCCTGTTTCTTGTGTTTTGTTTTCTGTGTGATTCGCTCCCCCCATTCTAAAGCATGGTACAAGTGTCAGGTATTGAAGCTGTCATCGTAATTTTGTCAACTCAACTATAGTATTTTTTAATGTCAGCATTTATCACCATTATATCGGTGTAAAAAAAAACCCAAAGCAAACGTGTCATTCCAAGACCCCCCGAACGCTGGCCCCATTCCTTTAACATCTTCCATTATTCGATCTATTTTTGCGATGACCATTACAGCCCGAGGCAACGCGCCATGACCTCGCAGTGAAGCCAAAGATGCATGTTCGCAGTTCCACAACGCGAATAAGTCAAGGAGAACGAGTGGTTAGTAACAAAACACCAGCGCCTGACAACGCGGCCCGCTTCACGTCACAAAACCGCGGCGGCAGCTGATTGGTCGCTGATACGCCGGGACGCGATGGCGATGGCAGCGTTTACGCCCCGTGCGCACTTTGCGCTTTATTGTTTGTTTTTGTTGCCATCGTCGTCGAGAAAAGGCCAACTTCGGGAATCGCGCTCTATCGCCTTCTTGGAAACTGATATGGCGGACGCCTTTTTTTATCCTCTTCAGCTTTGAATTCTTCACCCTAGCATTGTTTCTTTAACCATCGAGCTTACAGATAATAATAATATTTGGGGTTTAACGTCCCAAAACCACCATATGGTTATGAGAGACGCTGTAGTGGAGGGCTCCGGAAATTTCGACCATCTGGGGTTCTTTAACGTGCACCTAAATCTAAGTACACGGGCCTCAAACATTTTCGCCTCCATCGAAAATGCAGCCGACGCGGCCGAGATTCGATCCCGCAACCTTCGGGTCAGCAGTCTAGCGCCATAACCACTAGACCACCGCGGCGGGGCGAGCTTACAGATGCCCAGAGACTGGTTTGCTTGTTTGTTTGTTTCCTCAAAATTATGGCTCATACTCACTAGGGGGGATTGGCCAAGACTGCGCATCGTAACTTGTCGTTGATATCTTCAAGAATGCGTATTTATAAAAAAAGATTAAAAAAAATTGAAATAGGGAATAACAGCGATTATGTTAACAAAATTGTGCACTTTCCAGCAGACCAGACAGCTCTATTGCTCTGACTACAGCAATTTAGAACTGATTTCAAGAGCCTTGTTGTAGCGTCCACCTCTTTTATTCGTGGCCTCTGCCCATGCATTTCACCAACTACTACACGTGTCAATACGATGGGGCTCTCCTGATGTTACTTCGTGTGTTTTCTAATCGTTCACTTGCTCTCTAGTCGACAGTGTCCTTATATGTCGCCCACCGTAAAATCGGTCATTTCCTTGTTTCTTTACCGAAAACATCGACCAGGCAGCTTTTAGCCGTTTCTTCTTCACATCCTTGCCTTTATCGCTTCAATCTGCAATGCGGCTCGAGCATATCTCAGAGGTCACACTCTGGTGTATGTTACACGTGTTATCGAAGCTATTAAGAAAGACGTCATTGAATGTAAATTAGGGTTTTGTAACACCAAGCATGAGTACTGAAGGCGTTATATTAATGTCAACACGCGAATGCAAGTGGCACTTTCTTGTTTCGAAACATATTTTCGGGACATTGTATTCGTGGGAGTCTCCGCCGCAATAAAGACGTACTTTCTACGTTTATGCGCACATCGTCTCACCTCCTTTATTAGACATTTTATGAAATATTATGTGGAGTTTAACATGCCGAAACCGCGATATGATTATGAAGCGCGCTGTAGCGGAAGGCTCCGCAAGTTTTGATCATATGGTGTTCTTTAACGTGCACTGACATCGCACAGCACACGTGCCTCTACCATTTCGCCTCCATCGAAAGGTGACCGCCGCGACCAGGAACGAACCCGCGACCTTTGGGTCAGCGGCCGAACAGCGTAACCACTGTTCCATCACGGCTGACGCATTTCATAAAAGACGCTAAGTTTTCCGACAACTAAAGTGGTATAAAGCGGTATACCCTGTTTTAACGCGAGACCGTTAAAGAGCTAGTTTCGTAGAAATTCCGGTGTCGGTGTGGTGGCGGCGGTGGCGGCGTCCTTGGTAGTGAGTGAAAAAGCAGCGTTGTCCGTAAGCGGAAATTTGTGGTAGATGCTAATAAAGATATGAACGGAGGGCGCCCGCACTTTAGCTTTACGCACAGTCTCTTCGTGTTGAGAGCACAGCACGTAGATTGGTATGCGAGCTGTATCCTAGTGCCTGCCGAGATAGCGTGCGCGCCAGCGATCGCGACCAGGGTTGCCATTGGGTGGACATGAAAAGTAGCCAGAACTCGAGTTAAAGTAGGAAAAAAACACATGATTTAATTTTATCCCCAAATTTGTGCGAAACTCAACAGAAGCGGTATTAGGTGTATAGTTTTCATTACCGAACAACAAATAATATCATTTCGAATAAGGAAAACCGTAGAAATGAGGGCACTGTTTTTCCTCTGGCTTGATCTTAAATTCTCAAAGAGGTGGCAAATAATATAATAAATTATAATAAATTCAGCCCGCCATGCTTATAGATTATGTGAGTAAGGCTCTTGCCAGATGCACATTAATTTTAGAACATTCCAGCCAACACGCCAGTATGAATATTAAATGTTTAAATCTTTTCTTGCTCGAATTTGATTAGTAGAGCTTACATAATAGCAGTCCGCCTCCACGCAGTCAATACTGGTTAAGATGACCAGCCCAGCTCCATTTTGTCGCGGATCTCTGCTTTTGTCTCCTTCCCACGAACGAGACAAAAGCAGAAACTTGCCCGCAGCACCGGCATAGATGAAAGGCAGCCTGAGTAGCGTACTGGTTGCACGTTTGAAAACGTGCATGTAAATTCGGAAAATGATAGTCGTAGCCTTCAGCGGCAAGAAGACAGCAGAGTGGGCCAGGGAACAAACGGGTGCTAAGGACTTCTTAGTCAAAATCAAGAAGGAGAAATGGGCATGGGCAAGACATGTAGCACGTAGGCAAGAAAAGCGCTGGTCACTAAGAATAACATACTGGATTCCAAGAGAAGGCAAGCGCGCGAGAGGGACGCAGGAAGTTACGTGAGCAAATGAGAATAAGAAGTTTGAGGGAATAATGTAGCCGCAGCAAGCACAGGACCGGGTTGATTGGCGAAAGATGGGAGAGGCCTTTCCCCTGCTGTGGGCGCAGTCAGGGTGCTGATAATGTAGCTTCGCCACTTTGTATTTGGAGGCGCGCAGCGCCTGCAAACTGGGGCGCATTGGAGCGCATTGGGCGCATCGGGGCGCCTCAATGAGCACCGGCCTGCTGGTGGGGGGAGGACGCGTGCCCCCCATCGGCTGATACGACAGAACGGCATGGGAATGGTGTAGGAAAGAAGTGGAAATTTTAAGGGTTCGTTTTTCTGTGTTATACACAATATTAATGAGCACTAACAGACAATAATGCCAAGGAAAGTATAGGGGACGTTAATAGTAGTAAATGTAATGTAAATCTGAAGAAAGAAAAGGGGACGAAAAGTTGGCTTGCCGCGGGCAGGGACCGAACCTGCGACCCTCGAATAACGCGTCCGATGCTCTACCAACTGAGCTACCGCGGCGGCCATTGCCCCGTCAACATTTTGGGGTATATATGTGTATTTAAACGTGGGAGTGTCAGTCAGCGCCGCCAGTAGCCATGACGGCGAGTGTGGAACACTCTTTGGGAATGTTGTGTTTTATATGAAACTATTATAAACAAAATGGCTAAGTAATGCTCCAAAAGAGAACTTGAATGTAGCCAGAAGGTAGCCATGGTGCCAACCTGAAATTTTTGTGTTCAGACGGGGTGGTAAAGTAGCGAAATTGGCGCAAAGCAGCCACAACGGAAACCGTGATCCCGACCACGCCTTTAAAATCAAAGTTCACAGATGTTGCTCGGCCCGATTATGCTATCGAGTTGTGTACTCTTGAAAGCGAGCCTCAAAAGTCCTCGATGTTTTTGAATTTGAACTTTCCGCAACTCCTTCCGCCTCATTAGTTCAGACATCGCGCCTCAGGGACATAATAAATTTACATGTAATGAAGCAATAAAACAAAACAGAAATAAAAACAATAAACTAAAACAAAGCAAGAAGCAGCAACCTTTTCTTCTTTCAGCAGAGCGATCACTGAATATTATAAACAATATTATCGTGACGCGTGTAGCGCTGCGCTCGAAGGAATGATTCATGGCCCAGCATAGAAGGTCACCGGGCAACGTCTCCGAACGCTCGCGTGCCCCTCTTTTAATCGCTTTAGTGTCTCGTGACACTTAAAGCTCGCGACGGCAATGCCTTGGCGAGTTTACATAATAGCAAGCACGGCGCACTTATAAGCCTCAGCCCACTTAAATATTAACGCTTAACAAAACGTGTAGTTGAATGCCGGCGAATAAGCCAGCTTCCTCTTGGCGGCTTTTAAGGCTCAGACAGTGTGTCGAGCGAGAGATCGCGCTGAGTGCTTGGAAAAGAGATAGCGGGAACCGTCTCGTACTTCGGTGGGATTACGCTGACGTAGACTTCAGTAATTTTCATTCCTGAACACTGACGCAGCCAGGATGGCATAGCTCATTTTCATTTTTATGAACGATGAAGTTATGAGCTTCTACATCGGCATGTTTATAATGCTGCCCTAAGCCTCATTTCCATTAACTCGTCAGTGTAGAACATCTGAAAACATTTTATCTTTATTCAAATTGCTTTCCAAGTTGGAGCGACGATGGAGCTGTAATATGATTCTTCACATTTCCAAGATATTCTCTTTATGTTCACACAGCGCATCACTTTGTTTAGACTCCTTCAGAAGCGACAACGTGAGCTTACTGATAAACTTCTGAGTATTCGTATGTTTTACTCTGCGGACATTCGTATAACTTAGGTCAATAGTGTATATGTGAGGGGACCTTAGTCAGGAAAACACCGACTTCTTGTGCATCGTTCATCGGACGCACTGTATGTTTAAATAAATTGAAATGAAGTTCAAGCCAAAAGAAAACCTTGCCAATTGCCACTTGCTGAAGTACTACTACCTGTTTTATTAACCATCCAGTATTTGAGCCCTTCTCTCATCTGCCCATAAATGAAACAAAGGACAGACTTATGTAGGATATTTCACAATCTGGTTGACCAGTGCAGGGACTAATCGTACGAGAAAGAGCGATGCGAAACATAGTGGAGGAGGATGAGATCAGCATGCGACCTTTTATAGATATGGAAGCAACTGCTGCGGCCGAGCCTGGCTCTTTGCCGTCCTGGCATAAAGCACGTGGGTAGACTCTTCATTACTGTCGTAGTGAGAAAAAAAAATGCAACCACTATAGTCGGGTACAACTTTAGAGAAATAATCCACTGGATGTCTCCTCTGGTTAAACTCATGGTCTTCTATTCCTCGCACTTTCTCTTTCTATCTCTCTCTAGAAACGCGTCCTACTTCAGCTTTCGTCACTCGCTTGCCGTAGTGACAGTCGGAAACGAGTTGCATGCTCAAAAAAGACATCAAAATCCACAACGTCTTGTGGGGTTATATGGGGTGGTACCAGGTATCTCTCGCATAGTAGTATGCAAAAAACCTGACTTGCTTCCGCCTAAATGTTTTTGCGGTGCTAAAAAATGTTGGGCTACTTGCGATTCCACCTTTATGAATACTGCTGGATCGTTGACGCCACTGCAGTCAACGTCTGAATACGTTCGCTTCACCTTACACTGAATGCGCAAGGAACGCTTAAGCTTGCATTGAATACGTCAGGAGAATGCGCTTTCGTTAAAAGGAGAACTGCACTTGCACGAAAGTTTGCATGAGCAGTATCTCTTGTTTAGGCACTGCATAAACTATACTTCATTGATTTGTTACATATTATAGCTAGGGCACTCATCTTTATCTTGGAGTGTTCCGATAATTGTGGTCGCAATGCTACATTTGATCGCTTATGAACAACTAGCTTGATTAGATGTAAATGTTGCTTGCTAGCTGTGAAGTTTACCACCAGGATTTTTTTTGGGGGTAACGACTATTGGTTCTTCATTCTGGGAGTTTCTTCACTTGTCGGAGTGAGACAAACTCTACTTCGCGTTTGCTTCCAGCGTGTCACGAGCGAACGGACAGCTCAGCGAGAATCGCTACCGCTTCCTTCGACGCCTTCACTCTGACTTAACATCTGACGCTCAATGTAGAGAGATCGTCATTCCGATTGCTTGTTCACCCGCGCTGTCATTGCCACTGGAAGCGGAGCATCCTACGGACGCTGAGTATGGGAAAAAGAAATGCAATCAAAATTATCAGCACAGCCAGCCGGACTAGCGATATCAAGACACGCGGTGTACGATCGAACACACATAGGCGAGAAAAACGAAAATAGGCTGGGAACGGCAAATTTCGCTGGCGGACAAACCGAATGTCAGTATTCGCATCGCTAGAAAAGGCAGTTGTGTCACGTCCGTAGATCATGTCAGATCGTCACTTACCCCGACAGCACGGCGCGATCGGGACGTGCATTGTCTGGTCGAAGGGCCGTTGGGGGGGGGGGGGGGGGGGAGGGGTGGAGGCGATATGGAAGGCTCCATACGAGGGCTACGATTGAGCTAAAGCGGCGTCCCATTTTCTTTCCGATAGCATCGACTCTTTGCTTCGCTAGTGCCGGAAAACAACAAAATAAATAAAAACTTCAATCTTTGTGTGGTACGCAGTAATGCCGTAAAAAATAGCAAAAGCAAAATGAGCTTCGAAATTGGGTACGCTAAAAGCAACTGGTGTACAATGGGTCAGTGATTAAAAATAGAGGAAATTTGTGCCGATCGAATCCCCAGAATAGTTAGTTGGCCTGTCGCGTAACGTTTTATGTGAATCAGCGCACAAGTTGCAGAAAAATCTGGTACAACATTTGCTTCAATTTCTTCTTATGCAATATACTGAATAAATACGCGCGAACGGTAATAAAGGAATATACCGTCAACTAATTATTTGCCATGCTATTTATTGATTCTAAGGAAAAAAAATTCGGCAGATCTCACGTACCGTGGGAGCCGATGCTATGCAAAGCGTGCGGCGGGAAGGTGACTGCGGCGTAGTCGTTTTTTTTTACTGAGTGACGCGGTACAAAATGACGCTAAATATTTGTATAAACTTTTTACGCACACATATATGTTGAAGAGCCGCATATGTGTTATATAGCCAGCTGTTTACGGTTGGGTAACGCTGCCGATCGCAACGTGGGTATTACCAACACCAGAAGCGGTAAGGTGATATGTAGTGCTTATACGTGTCCCGAGAAAGCACGCACGTTTCACGAACCCGTGTGCATGTGTGGAAGAAGTTCTTGACAGTTCTTGAACAAGGGCATCATCACCGTGATCAGTGAGCACCAGCAGCTCTTCATGACTTGTTATAGGATCCGGTCGTGACCGTGGTGACAAGGGGTCCATGTGTAGTGAAGCATGTGGTATGGTAGAGCTGTTGGAATTCGTGGATGCCTCCGTCATTTCGTTGACAAGTCGTCTGTCGATAGAGCCGGCGACATGTCGGAACCTGAAGCCACCCTTCGCGTTGGTGAGGTATAGGCCGTCGAGGCTGGTCTGCCTGGATAGTGCTACGTAGACCAACGTCAGTGGATGGTGCTTGTTGTATTCGCAGACTACCTGGACGTACGTGGCCTACGTAGCCTAGTCTACAAAGCGGATGTCAATGAATATGGCATCATCCTTGGTCAGCATGAGGCCATCGCCAAGCCTCGTAAGAAATGAAGAGGACACTGCGTTGTTCTGGCGGACGAAGTGCACTTTACGGTGCGGCGATGTGGATATGATATGTAACTTTCATTAATGTATTCCTCCGAGGTCGATCAATGCTTCAATACAGCTTGCTGAATCACAGGAATACAAACGTAATGTTTATTGGACTCCTACAAAAGCGGAGCCAACACTGGAACCACAGACGTTAATCTGATATGACGCCTGTATCGTAGGAGTACACATCGTAGGAGTATCATGTAGTGTTTATTGCTTTCTTGTAAAATTAGATAGCAAGCACCACAACCAAAACTGACGTTGCACCGATATTACGCCTGCGTAGGCTGTTTTTCCAAACCACTTTATACACCTGGCGTGGCTCTTTGGTAGAATACCTGATTTCCACGCGGAATGCTTGGGTTCGATTCCTGCTGGGATCCTAATTTTCATTCTTTCCATTCATCGGGTCAACGCTGCCAATATAGGCTTTCCTTAACACTCTAGCATTTAAGTTACCAATGTCTGTTCTCGCCGTTCCTAGGTAGATATGAACTGTCAATCACCTGTGGCGCATACCCGTACAGCGCGGCTCGGGGTAAACGGGTACGCGCCACACGTGTCTAGTGGAAAGGGTTTGACGACGTACGCGATAGGATTTTCACGTTATTCATGTCATGACCCGACAATCATATTCGTCAAATCATCTTACCCTCTCAAGCCAACTTTTCTACACCAAGTAATGGAGGCGATCATGAGAGCACCCAGACGTAGGCGGCTAGATAGATAGATAGATAGATACGTAGATAAAAACGCCCAAAGTGCCGAAGGTTCCCTATGAAATGCTTCGCATTTAAAATTGGCGCAGCCTGCACAAGGACGCGCAAGGCTGGGTCACGGCGAGCTGGTGGGCACGTTACAGCTTCTCTTGTTCACCATCTATACAGAATGCCTGGGCGGTGATTAAGCGCGTGCCTGCTCACGATGATGATAATTTTCTATCTTCGACACACGGCAAACCTTTACCGTAACAGCTCTACTGTAAAAAAAAAACACAGTTAAAAGCAGTTTTTTGTTTCAGACCTCTGAAGAAGCCCGACTGAGCTGGGTGGAACAAAGCCATGGGGAGCACTGTGGCGGCATCAGGCTGCTGCTTCGCTGAAAACTTCGAATTTGGCTATACGAAAACATCGCGGTGGTGTTTCCGCTGAACATTAGCACAAACTAGTGATCCTGTATGCATCAATAGTCGGACAGTCGGTATGTAAATCTTCCGCATTTCCTCCTCAAAGGCGGGTGCATACATGGCTCCTCCAATGGGCGCAATTCGATACTGACGTCATGAGCCGGACGGCCGGTGACCCCGCCTTTGGGGAACACTGTTGAATTCATGAGCGGGTAATATTTCTTAAGTCGCGGAGGCGATCGGCTGTTGCGCTTTGGTCGTCTGGGCAAGGCCGCCCCGGACAAGTTGTATCCGACTATATGTATGTATGTATGTATGTATGTACGTATGTATGTATGTATGTATGTATGTATGTATGTATGTATGTATGGATGGATGGATGGATGGATGGATGGATGGATGGATGGATGGATGGATGGATGGATGGATGGATGGATGGATGGATGGATGTATGTTTGTATGTACGTACGTACGTACGTATGTATGTATGTAACTGCCAATCAGAAAAAAATGCTTAGAGCGACCCAGGATCATCGCACATTGCTTCACTCCAGCAGAATGTAAGCACAAATTGTGTCCGTTGCACGCTTTTCCACACACGGGGCCTTTGTTGCTTTGTGCTGTAATACCTATCATTTATTTTTATTTTTTATATATTTATTGCCCTGGTAATTATAACAAAGGGACATTTTGGTGGGATTTTCGGTTTACAGAGCGCAGGCGACTTGCGAGGCTTTGTTTTTTTTAAGTTTCACCGGTCCTCTGTGCAAGTTGTACTTCGTTTTTTCCCGAATTAAACGTGAACTTCTTAATCAGTTAGAGTATGCATACTTGAAGCTCCATGTACAAATGCTGCCGTTGGTGTTGAGGACAACCTTGATTTCCTTGTCAACATTACCTTTCTTTCTATTCCCCTTCCCCGATCCTCCAGCCTAGGGTGGCCAACCGGAAGTTTTTCTGGTTAACCTCCCTGCCTTCTCCGTTTCTGGTTCCATCCTTCATCACCTTTATTGTTGCCACAATGTAGTAACGTGCAGGTTAAGATTGTCCTTGTTTACTTCACGGCACAAAAGAAGTAATTTGTGTCGGACATTTTCTAGTAACCGCTCAACAGTATGGAATCGGCCTTTTTCTAAGCGCTACATGTGGTCTTAAGCAACAGAGAGCAATAATTATGCACACGCATGACACGCGAAGTTCAGATATACGTGACATATATATACGTCCACACAATCCGACGCAAGTAGATCCGACGTGTTGTAATTCACTTTAACGCTGATTGCGGGTAGTTGTGTGTTTTAGACACCCTACAGGCGCAAAATATGATGAACATGTGCCAGCCTTACACAGCTTCATTCCAAGACACTCTATATTCTGTTTCTATGAAAGAGAAGGTGGTAATGTGTTAATTAGTGTATTTTTTAGAAATTGATTGTGATCATAGTGAAATTAGTGATCAATTATTCCGGAAGCCGGTCATGTTCCATTTACCGGTGAAAATTATGATATCTGAGGGTCCAAATAAATGGGCAATATATTATATCTTATATCCAGTCCAAGCAAAGGAAAATGATAGTTTTATCAAGGATCCCGGAAAGTGGCAAGTCGAAAGAATTGTTAAACATGGCAGTGTCTTCCGCAATATCATCTTCTGCAGGAATGCGCAACACAAAAGCAAATGCGTAACATTATTCTTGGTATATGTTCAGAATTGTATAATGTGGTGACCGTGTGTTTCATGTTATGTGTGAATATTTGTCCTAATGGTTTTCCTAGGTATGTCAAGCCATACAGAATACCTCAGTTTGGACGTGTGCATTTGAACCTATTTTACCAACCTGAACTTGTACTGGACTCTTTGGGACTCATGTGCTGTTCGAATCTACTCTATTTGAGCAATTTGTGTTGTACTGAATGACATTTTGTGCCGTTCTTATTATGTCTTTATGGCGTATTATGTCTGCTAAGCTATAAGGAGTAGCCAGTGCTGCCATGAAGGCACCAACTTCTCCTATCCATCATTTGAAGATAAAAAGTCAAATGAGCGTTTCTAGTCTATTCAGGGAGCGTTTTATATGTGCGCATCGCGTTTCAAGGCGGTTGATATAACACACTGTACATGACGTGCCCCTGTAATTGATGTGTACTAACTTACACTCGTACGCAGAAGATGGGGATACAGCCTTTGGCAATAATAGGAAAAGGCAAGAAAACGATAAGACCATGTGCACTGATAATATTCTGCTATTGGCACGTGCTGTGAGTGAACGTGCAGCAAGTAAAGTTAATTGGTCTATAAGGCAACTTATATCACGGTTAGCACGGTTAATTTAACCCGCACCGCACTAAAATATTGTTACGACGTGTACGCTTTGTGCTTAATGGCGTGCTTAATTGGTTACAGAAGCAGTGTCTTGATTTCGAACCTTTTGTGTACTCGCAGGTGTAGTTATTTGACCTGCTCAAGCAAATTTATGCATGCTCTCACAAGAGATGAGCAACAAATGACAAATAAGTAAACACCTAAAGTTATCAACGTGGAAATGGCTATGCAGAAAAATAAATAATCTTGCTGAAAGATCTTCGGAATTATTCTGCTCATTCGTTGGACGCTTTATACGCCGAAATGGCAACAATGGTCGATGAAATGCGGTATAAAGTAAACGCAAAAAAAGTGTGCACTTCCACCTCAACAGCACTGCACGGACGGCTACTGCAAAGTTTAGTGATCCTCTTCAACTCCTTGTGTTGAGCTTGACAGTTCGTGTGGGGACAGTGCATGTTTCTGTGCACATTCGTCTCAGAACGCAAACATTTTCATTTGTTTAAGCCGCGCTTGCTGTCCTCCTCGATATACTGGTACAGCGGAATGATACGTAACAGGGAAGTGATGAAATTTAAATGAACGCGCGTCAGAGCAGAATTTGGTCAGAAAAATCTGCAGGCATTCTGAAACACAGACAGCTTAATATTTGCGTGCGATGGGTGGTGCGTATCTGTTTATTTCTTAAACTATAAAGATGTGAGAAAAACCATTTCGCCTTTCTGGAAGAAGCAGGGCCGCAGAAGCCACCTCCGAGTTTTATGCTTCCCAGACAAAGAAAAGGTTCATATTGCGGTTTGCTTGTGCGTAGTTCCAATAAATAGATAACTACCAAACACTAAGCGCAAAAGAAAAGCGATGCACGGGCTCAGGTGAGAGGACTTGCAGCTTTTGACAAGAACATAGGCCCGCGTGCGCCATCATTCAGATTTCGTCACTCCCGTGTGATGGGTAGTTCCGGTCTAACGTAGCAGAACGGTCGCGCTTCGTGCGGCCTTGAGCGAAAAGTTTCGATTTCGCCCATGTAATTCAGTGACGACTATCTCGAACTACGTGAAACTTTTTTAATTTCGAAAAATAGGTATGTCATAAATTGACACGCACTACAACTTTGAAATATGAACACCTGGCTTGAAGTGAATAATTAAAAATGTAATTAATAAGTTTTTGTTAATTTGTCGCGACAGTGTCATGTAGGTTACTACGAGATAGCGGTAAGCTGTCCCTAAAAAGACTAACGTACAAGAATCGATCATAGCGATACTCGAAAACTTATGAAGCCATCGTCCACGCATGGAGATGCAGCACTTGGTTCGTTTCAAAGACAGCAGAGTCACAGGGATATTTATAGTATTTTCGCTGGCTTCTGACCCTGATTTTAAAAAGTTTAGCAAAGGGTGAAGTGCTTACAGGATATTCCACATTAGGCGCTGAAATTTATTTCGAAGTTTTCAATACATTCAGGGGCAGTCTGTTTATGATTAAACTTCACCTCGTGGAAACATGCCCAGAAATTTCTCCATGTGCATTTTACAACGGTACCCCTTCTTAACCAAACGGATGATATTTTTAAAAAATCACAGCATATCCACGGAGTGAATGATGATGAGTGGGCGAAGCTGCGGAGGTTCATCGGTAAACCGTGAATCTTACGTGAATTCTGCCCAGTACATCATCACCGACGTGAGATCGGGCGCGTTTATACTAAAGGTTCGATGAGAGTTATGACGTCTTGCAGCTCACTTTAATTTTACATGTACGCTGTGAATTTTCATTGTTTAGAAAACCATTGCTTTAGAAAACATCTGGCGTCTTTCGTTAAGCAGCTGGCGTCTTTTCGTTTTGCTTTAGAAACATCTGGCGTCTTTTCGTTTTGCTTTTAGAAAACATCTGGCGTCTTTCGTTGGTTTATTTCATCAATCAACGGCGTTTTGAACAAAATTTTTATTGTTTAATCACGCACAGAAGAAATCTCACCAGGCACTACCTTGGAGGTAAACAATGGCCGCTAATGGGAATGAGAGACAAAAGAAGTCGGCTTTTAGCTAACACTTACACTTCTACTTCTACTAACGTGTCCTACTGGAACATGCCAATGGCTCCTAATGGGGAAGGAGAGACAGAAGAATTCGGCTTTTAGTTAACGCGCACACTGCGAATTTTTTATTGTTCAACAACGCACAGGAAAAATCTCCCACCGGCACCACCTTGGAGGTCAAGATCTGGTACTAGCGTTACGACTGGTTACGCACTACGAGAGACGAACGGGTGCCGTTTTAAGGAGCTTCGCCCCTAAAACTTTCTCCCTCGTATTCTTAAACGTCCGTTCACTCAACGCTTCACCTTGACCTGAAAAATCGATGGGAGCGCCGCCTCTAGACAAAGCAAGTCACTGCATAACAGCGATAATCTGCAGCGATTCATGAGACGCGCGGCGTCATTTTCAGTCTAGCAGCGGCTCTGCGCTAAACTCGGTCAAATAAAGGACGAAATTCAAGTCGAGGCTTGTTTACGAATGGGGGAGGTCTATCTGAACATTTCTGCCAAGGTCAAGGGCCGGACCTTCTCGAGCAGCGATGGCTAAGCGCTCTTACTAGCTCAGATCCCCACGAACAACTGTGTGCAATCCAGCGGCGTGACCGGGCAGCGGTGGTAAAGCTATGCTAGAGTGACCTAGAATAGGGGGAGTGTCCAAAGCGCAGGCTCCCGCGTGGGCCCTTGGCGGTGAACTACCGCGCCGCTGCTGCGCCGGACCCGTGGGCTTTTTGAGCTCGGGAAGTGCGCGGAAAGCTAGCGTCGTCTGCTACGGGCTGTAGTTTTTTGTGCTGAATTTCCAGGCAGGGCACTTGAAGTCCATTTAACTTCAATAATCCCGTGCGGAATGGAGCTTGCCCATCTTTAAGCACTGTGTTAGTGCTGGGGCAACAACAGAATGCAAAAACATCTCTCAAGCGGCATCAGCGTGGCCTAGTTCCGGTGATAGAGTTCGAGAACGTTGGTGCGTGCGTACAAACCCGCAATATATACATGCACAAGAAAAGAACGAAAGGAAACTTGTTCGCATGGGTAATCGGGCAACAGCATCACGCATACAAGGCTTAAAGGGCCCCTCACCAGGTTTGACAATTTTGAGCTAACGCGCGCAATGCATACACTGGGCGTTCACGATCACGTCTGCCAAAATTTGCAACGCTACGCGCCGCGGAAATGGGTCAAATTTCAAGGTGAACGCTGCTTGCCCTTCCTCTCGCGGGCTCGCGCTTTAGAGAATGAAGGGATGACGTACAGTGTCAATTTTTATGAAAGGGAACACGGGAGCGCATGGCCTGCGCGCTCCGGCGGCTGCCGTAAGCTCCGTCAACCGACAGCTAACGAAAGCTTGCCCGCTTTTGGCGTCATCTATTGGCTAACAAAATAACGAATCATGGCTGGTTGAGAAGCGCCTTTAGATAACGCTGCCTCTCGGCTCGCGTTAAGGGCAATTCCTGCAGCTCGCGCAGTGCTGGCGCGCCACGCTCGATTTGTTGACAGGCAGACGACGCGCTGCCTGCATCGCCCGTTACGCGAGCCGAGATGCAGCGTTATCTAAAAGCGCTTCGCAACCGGCCATGACTTGTTATTTTGTTTGCCAATAGATGACGCCAAAGCGGGCGAGATTTCCTTAGCTGTCGGTTGACGGAGCTGAAGGCAGCCGTCGCAGAGCGCAGGCCACGCGTTCGCGTGTTCCCTTTCATAAAAATTGACACTGTACATGAGAAAATGGCCCTACGTAGATGGTAGTGCTCTGACGTCGCTCCTCTACGTAGACGACTGTGCTCTGACGTCGCCAACAGTAGCACGTGACACTGCGATAATTATTTGACACGACATGTGTAATTTGTGTAATTTGTTGCTTGAATATATAGATTAATAAAACTTGAGAGAAATAATGAGACACATAAAGGGAATGTGTGCGTCTTTTTCATTTTTTTGTTCGCGAATTGCAGCGAGATGTGGGGCTAATGTGCCTCCGTTTCCCAAGCGTTCGTGTCCCCGCGGTTAGCGCATCGAGCAGACGCCAGCCCTGGAAACGAAGGTAATGTCCTGGCGCGTTCGAGCACTCATTATGCTCATTTATTCTACCGCGTCCAAGTAAACGTTAATGCGGCACTGGCTCATGATAAATGCCCGTATAAATGTCGCAACTTTCATGCCCGTCCCGCAGAAACATGCAGTACACCACAAAGAACGCCGACACAACGCCCACGGCCGCTACATAAAAAAAAAAGGTAGCGGCCGTGCAACGCCGCTCGCGTGCTCGGGCTGGCTCGGTCACGTCATGCGCACGTGACCATGCATGCGCATGACGTGTTCATGCGTATGTGTCAGGTGAAGAGGGCAGGGAAGGGAATTTGCTTGCGAAGGCTACACGGGGCGAGTGGCAAGGGTTTGAAACTCACCTCCTCGCATCACGGTTTCGCGCCGCTACAAATTATTGTTTTGCTCAGCTCGTAATGAACCGATTTGAAAAAAATCTTGCGGCATACTGCTCTTCCTTCGGCACACAACTTCCAGCGTGTAACTAAAATTTGCTATGTGGCCTGGTGAGGGGCCCTTTAAGACTCGAGTAATGAAACAAGCAAATTACACGTGCAGACGCTGAAATACGTAAGCTCAGTGACCGCTTCAGCCAACTCTCCGAGCGCTCAGCTCATGGTCGCCAGTGGTTTTCTATCCATATGCAAACCTGCTTTATTTGACAATTTGTTAGCCTCTACTAGCACTCTATTATGGACAGAGCACATCGAGAAGACGCAAGGGAAACAAGAGAAAGAGTAGAGACGGCCGTACGACCGCAATACTGTTGGCTTATTTTGACTTCGGAGGCAGCGTACAATAAGGCTCGCCGTGCGCAAAGCTTATGTTAAATTCCTACATTTCAAAAAAAAAAACAAAGCTAGGTAAACAAAGCTTATTCCACAAGTTTGGGCATAAAACGGCGTAATATAGCAAATGCTGTACAAATATCCAGTTATCATGAAATTATTCTTACAAACACCCCAATTCTTGCTGTACAAGCTAAATAGCTGCCTGAACTAAATTGCGGTAAGAATTTTACAAATGTTAAGATGTAATATTTCAATTCCTTTAGAATATTGTTCAAGTACAGATATATCTTACGTGCTTAGCTTGAAAAAATGCAACATGCGATAACACATATACACAATATAACCAGGTATATAGAGACTAGACGTTTCGGAGCCAGCTGGGATGAGTCATGCGTCGGACTTGTTACTATCTTCAGGGATCGCTATATGGCAGTATGAAACGTTTGCGCGAGATGCGTGCATTGTTTCAAGCCTTCACCATACGAAATGAAAACGGATTCAAACAGTTAACTCACTCTCAACTTGAGATATTTTTAAGGTTCTCGGCGGGTAGCGTGCGCGTGGTTAAGGGACTTTTTAAAAAAAGAAATGTGTACTTGAGCAGTTACATAAAAGTAATTTGTTTCCGCGGCCATTGAGTGTGCGCCAACAGGGCACCCGACAGCACTTTCCCCCTTTTTTCCATATAAGCTCAATACAGTGTCCACCACGCTTTCGTGCTGAAGCTCCAGAGTACTGAAACAGCGTGCCTGGTCATTACTCTAATTAATATAAAGAGATGACCAGACGGGCAAAGCAAGCCTCTTTTGTTCCGCACACGTGTGTAATCAGCTGCTGTGAGCTGAGAATCACGTTTGCTTTCGGGCATTCGCTCGTAACGTGAAGTAAGGCACCAACGATGTTGCACTGTTATCGCTTCATTTACTTTGGTTGGTCTTCTTTTATTATGATAGCAATTATATGGACAGTCTCAGCTGGATTTTGCCGTCGCCGTAGCCGCCGTCATGCGCCGTATATGTTTAAGTGTGTATATATATATATATATATATATATATATATATATATATATATATATATATATATATTGTGAGCATTATTCATATGCTTCATCCTCTCACCTGTAAATACTCATCATCACCACTTGGGTCTGAGTAGCGGGGCTCAGGCTCGAGATAAATAAAGAAGAGTCTTTCGGCTTGACCGTCATCTCACAAGTGACGGTCTCACAAGTGACGGTCACAAGTGACGGTCACAAGTTGGTGTCGGTACGGGGTCGTGCCTGGGAATTTCCGTACACCTCATGGCAACAAGTTCTTCTCGGACGATGTTGCGGAGGCTGCTGCCCGGAGATGTCGTAGGAGCTCAAGAGGGTAAGACATAGCCTGTGCTTGGAGTTCATCTCGTATGATGGAACGAATCAAGCTGCGCAGCTCGGTGTCATTGGTTGCGCTCAGATGAGATGTGTCAGGCTGCAAACGGAGCAGATGGAGCTCATCAAGGCGCTGACACGTGGCGACGATTTCCGAGACGGTAGTGGGGTTCTGCACTGCAAGGGCGTTGAATGCCGTAGCGCCAATTCCTTTGAGCAGGTGGCGCACCCTGTCCGTCTCCGTCATTGAGCTGTTCACGCGGCGACAAAGGGCGAGGACATCTTCTATGTAAGACGTGTATGACTCGCCGGTTTGCTGAACACGCTCCGCTAATTTCTTTTTCGCGATGTCGGAGCAGATTGAAGGGTTCGCGAAAATCTGTCGTAGCTGGTGCTTAAAGGAGGTCCAATCGACGAAGTCCAACTCGTGGTTGAAAAACCAAGTCTTGGCTACACCCATCAGGTAGAAGGCGACACGAGTAAGTTTTGCAGGGTCGTCCCAGTGGTTGAGTGCACTGACGTGGTTGTACTGCTCCAGCCAGTCTTCGACGTCGTCCCCACGAAGGCCAGCGAACACCGGTGGATCCTTCTGAGGGGTGGTAACCAAGCAGGAAGGGGTTCCTGACGGGGCAGGTGTCGTGGATGGTCCAGCGTTGGAGTTCTCGTCGTGCGACATTGCCGATGTCTCCGAGTTCAAACGGCTACCTGAACGGAGCTCCAGGGGTGTAGTGAAGTGGAAGGCGTAGCGCCACCGGTAGGGCCAGAGGACTGAGGAATCGTACAGCACAATCCACGGTCAAGCCGAAAGACTCTTCTTTATGTATCTCGAGCCTGAGCCCCGCTACTCAGACCCAAGTGGTGATGATGAGTATTTACAGGTGAGAGGATGAAGCATATGAATAATGCTCACAATATGTATATATATATATATATATATATATATATATATATATATATATCAAGGTCCCAAAGAAAAAAAACACGGTTGATCCATCCGTCATATGAATCGGAATATCACGAAAGTAAAGCGTGCCCTTACAGAAGTAACTGAGTGCTTACTGTACATTGATATAAGAGAGTTTGCACAATGTATATTGATGTCCGGCAGCTTAGTTTAACGTGTATGCACCCACTTTGATGATTGGTGGTACATCTCCATCCCGACGACTAACGTCCGTGTTAAATGATTAAGCAAACTCTTGTGGTAGCTGTAGTAGTTAACGGTGAAAGCGTAGTCAGCGAACGAGGTGTGATAGCCAGAAGAGCGTCGCATATGGGACGCAGAACTTGGTCGCCATCCCGCGGCATGTTAAAATGTCATTGAACACCACGGCCGAACTAGAGGGAAACGCAAAGCGCGTCGTGCCGCCCCGGTAGCCCAGCCGCGATTTTTCTCGGGGCGAGCGCATGAGCATGGAACGCGGTGTTACAGCCAGGTGAGGCAGGCGCGCGTCGCAGAGCTATTTTAGATGCGAAGTATCTTAAGGCGGAGCTCAATCCGGTGGTGGTGGTGTGCGGCGTGACCAAACTTACTGCGCATGCGCATACCCTCTCCACGCACCTCCTCTCCACTCACCCTCTCCCCTTCACCTCTCCACTTTCCCTCTCCACTTTCTATCTCCACTCCACTCTCCGCTTTCCCTCTCCCCTCCCCCTCTCCACTTTCCCTATCCACTTTCTCTCTCCCCTCCCCCTCTTCCATACCCCTCTCCCCTCCCCCTTTCCACTCTTCCTCTGAAACGCGGGCTAGACATGCCGAAATTCTCTCCTGCGCAACGCCGCGATGAGCTCGAGCGCATGCGCGTCCCCTCCCCTTCTCCCTCCTCTCCTACGCTGCCCCCCTCTCGCCCACCTGACCGCGTTCCCCGCTCGCCCTGTGAGAATTAACGGCCAGGCTAGATGGAAGATACGACGCGCGTAGCGTCCCTCTTCGCGTTCCACGACGCGAGGTCGGTAGCATGCCCAACGAACGCCAACGGAACGCGATCGTGCAAGTGCTCCGGCTTCGCATCGCCTCATGGTTCCCTTTAGCGGGAGATGGTGTAATTTTTTTTTTGGTTTGTATTACCGTGATGCTGAGCGAGGCCGACGCTTTTACGACGCTTGGACAAAGGTCGCCAGCTCGCGGTGTGTTAAGGCATTGACAAAATTCAACTTCTATTGCAAACGCGCCGAATGTGACGGACGCGTAACGCGTTGCAGGTGCTAGTCACGGGGGCCACAGCAATCACGAATTACTTTACCTTACCACTCCCAGAGGTCAACACCACCCAGCCGACCGGGAGAGTGGTAGATATAAAAGGCGCGTTCGTAAAGCCTCCGGAGTCTGTGACCGTGGCGCAGCGGATAGCGTGCCCGGCAGCTGTTGTTGCAGACCGAGCGGTCGTGGGTTCGATGCCCGTTGACGGTACCTTTTTTTCTTTGCCATCTGATTGTGTATATTTTTCCGACGTCATTTCTGTGACGAAAATACGTCACCTAAGTCTTGGTGGACCCCGGCATAAAACACTTTCGTGTTAAAATAATTGAGAAAAATGCTTCCGAAGCGCGGAATCGAACCAGCGACCTCTCGTTCCACAGCGCGTGGCGCTAACCACTACGCCAGAAAGCGGAGATCCTTCAGGTAGCTAACGGCGAGCGTTATATACTAGTGATGCAGAACTATCGATGGTACTATCGATACTATCGAGAGCTGAGTCACTATCGAACTATCGATGGTGAAAAATACTATCGATAGCGCTATCGATAGTAATAACTTCGATCGTACTATCGATAGTATAAAATCAACAGCGCGGACTCACTGCAGAATAAACTTGGTACCCCGCGCGCGTGGTACATAGTGTAGCCATAGGAGCAGGCTGAAGGGCAAGAAAGTTGACATGATTGTTCTTCACCAGAGTGCTTTGCTGACACATGATCATAAAGTCAAACTGTTCAGCTGTAGCGGAAAGGAAGCCTTTACATGTGGTGGGACTGCGCGGCTTCAAATTGATATTGCATGTTATGATTTCAAAATAAAAAAATATCAAGAAGGTAATTAATTGTAAGGTGTAACTGGTTCCTTTTGGATACGAGTTTATTGATGGATATATTCCGCCATTTTCACGGCGGAAATAATTAATTTCTCTGCCAAAAATTGCTCACAAATTAAGCGAAAGTGGTGGCAAATATTTTGGCAATATGGCCGGCCAGCAACATCATCATTATTCGCACCACTATCGACAGTGTTGTCAAGTGGTTGTGACGGTGGAGAATACTGCAACAAGACTGGGAAATACGGAGCTCTTTATTTGGGCGAACTTGTGCCCAGAAAATCAAAACTCAAAATACAAGCCATACATGCTGCACACTGATAGTGGCGGGAGCAGTCGTCAGCCGTTGAGTAATCTGATCATCGGTGGAACGCGTCGTCCTTTATACATCAGTCATCAAACCTTCCAGCGTTATCGCTGGTGCTCGCATAAGCTCTCGAATAAACTTGACTATTCGCGTTCGGCGCGTAGTCTTAGCAGAATGATCTCAAACAATTGTGAAGCTTCTCAAACATTACGGCACGGTCTGCATCAAACGTTGCTAACAGTCTTTGAGGGTGACTGAACATGAATACGTCAAAACAAAGCAATAAACACGCGGGGCAGTAATATTGCTATAGTCGGGTACAACTTTAGAAAAAAGGAGAGGCCCCGCCCATATGACCGAAGCGCGGCAGCCGATTGCCTCCGCGGCAAAGAAATAGTCCCGCTTCTTCTCCTTGAGCGGAGGCACCGGCCGTCCGGCTCGTGACGTCAGTCTAGAGCGCGCGCCCATTGTTGGAAGCGCGTGTGCATCCGCCTTTGAGGTGCAAATGCCGCTTTTTTCTAAAGTTGTACCCGACTAGTAATATTAACGATGGCACTACCGATTGCACTATCGATAGTTGGTTTACACTATCGATAGTTTCAAAAATACTATCGATACTATCGATAGTCAATTTCCCGATAGTTCTGCATCACTATTATATACACATCCTTTACCGCTGGCAAGACTCAGAGACGGCAGGCGCCTATAAGTGTTTCTTCATTACCAGCGAGATGGCGCGAGGAGCACGACCGGGGCATTTAAAAGTCTTCGGCGAGCTCGCACGCTTCTTATATTTGGCAGGGAGAACATTGCTCTTCCGCTGTCTGGTCGTGCGGTTTTCTTGTGGTGAGGGGAAGAAGGATGTTTCGAGCTTTCACCGTGATGTCCGCGCTCATGTTACGGAGCGTACGAAAGTCCCTTGAGCTCAAGGGACGCCGCTAAACGAACAAACAGAAGATGAGCGCGAACTATCAAGTGTCACAGCTCGACACTTGAAGCACGCTAGTTTCCTTCGCTGCTTCGGCCGCCTTTGCAACAGGAGCGCTGTTCAAACTGAGAATATCCAGTGGCGAGCCTCACTTCGTATAGCATTAGTTTCTTGTTATAACATTCATTGCTTCGCCCTTGCGGCGAAACTGTTACTTTTTTAGGTCGAAAGCCTTAGATGACTCATCAAACACGAAAATTGACCGTCCGCGTCAACACGAGTGATGTGAAACATCATCACGTGATGACGTCAGAGATCAACAAAATTTGTGACGGCATCATCAAGCCACTATCACGTCAGCGTCACGTCCTTCAGCGTGACGTCACATGATGACACCGTCGTAAAACATGGCCGCATTGCATTGCCTCCGTGATCTGTGGGTCAACCACGGAGACATTGTAAAACCAGGTGAGGTGCAGGAAGTTTGCAATGACTTTGATCCTGGGGTCAGTGCGAAACCACATTAGGGCGAGGGGAGGATAAATACATCGACTGAAGAAAAAGAAGATGGATTTCGCCTTCAAGTCGTCTTAGGTGAAATCATCGGGACCCTGTGATTTTTTTTCACGTATTTCTTTTTCATGCCTATTACCTATGGGGTACGCTCTTCAAAGCGTATGGGTAAGCCCTAAATGTTGACATCGATATTGCTAACCACCACGATTTCATCACCTGATGGAGCCAAATTGTCAGACTACACATCGTCCGAACTATTTCTGGCCAAAGAAAGCGGGTTTGTGCGCCACACGTCATGTTATTATCGTTAATCGTTGCGTAAATGGCAATCATGTCAAGTTGGTGATGCCATGGCCTATCGGTTATGTTGCCTAGGCGTACATGAATTTGAGCCCGGCTTTCCATACCAATTTTCATGTGTACCAAGTGTACGAGACGCGAAAGTTATTTGTTCACTTTTGCTACCGCGGCCAGGCCGACGGACACACACCGCTTCGCATGAAAAAGCTTAAAAGATCAGAGCGCGGGAGGGAGTCTGTTAAAACAAATCGAACTCACGAAATAAAAGAAAGGACATGAAGAGTGCAATTGCGTCAGCATGAGCTAGCCTACGTGCATATCTGCTACGTTCTCATGGTTATCATTGTGGTCTCCTCCTTGTTCTCTTCTGCAGCACGTCAACGTTCGTAATTCTATACGAAACTAAATTAAGCACCTTCGCTCACGATGAGTGCGCGTAGAATGCGTTCCTGAAACAGCCGCGTAAGTGCGGAGCGTTTCGATGAAAAACCAGCTGGATGTAAGTGCACGAAATCCCCGTTTCACAACACACAAACGCGTTCTGTGCGCGCTGAGTCGCTACAGCAATATTTTGCAGTGACACAGTATATAGAATTGCCCAAATTACCACAATCTTGGCTAATAGCGGCCAAAATACCAGGCGCGTAGCAGACGCTAGCCGCTTTGACGCGGTGCAGAGGAAGCCCACGGGTAATAACGGGTCCGGCACGGCAGCGCCGCGGCGCGCCAATTCCCCGCAAAAAGCCCTCCCTCATCTCATTTATGCGTGCGGAGCTTTAGATTCTAGCTATGCCTCGCCGCAAATAATTCTGCATAGCCTGTGCCCGAGCCGGTAACCTTGCAGGTTTTTTTTATTGCGATAGCAATTATATGTATAGTTGCCGCCGCCGTCATGCGCCGTATATATGTATATATATATATATATATATATCTATATATATATATATATATATATATATATATATATATATATATATATATATATATATATATATATATAGAGAGAGAGAGAGAGAGAGAGAGAGAAATAATTTAGAAAAATACTTCCGAAGCGCGGAATCGGACCAGCGCCCTCTCGCTTCGCAGCGGGTGGCGCTAACCACTACTCGATCCTTAAGGTAGCTGACGCAGATCCTTAAGGTAGCTAACGGTGAGCGTTATATACACACCCTTTCCGCTGGCAGGACCTAAAGACGGCAGGCGCTTATAAGCTGTTATTGCAGCTTATAAGACGCTTATAAATGTTATTGACGCTTATAGGCGTTTCTTCATGACCAGCGAGATGACTCGAGGAGCGCAAAAGGCGCATTTAAAAGTTGTGGGCCAGCGCGCTCGCGTCTTCTAATATTTAGGCAGGGAGAACCTTGCCCTTCCGCTGTCTGCTCGCGCGGTAGTTGCTGCCGGATGGTATATGTATCTGTAGCGCAGCAGCGCGTCCATCACGGGCCCCTTTTCTTGCTATCGCATTCATTACTTCTCCCTTGCGGCGAAAATGTGAATTTTTATTAATAATGTTTTTTCCGTCACTCTGTCCAAGAAGTTGCAAGAAACAATCACGAGAGAGTACTGTTTTCGATGAACATACGTAGTAGCCTAATTTATCTAATCTAGATAATTGCGCTACAAAGCTACAGCAATATTTTGTGTCCAGGAGAAGCGGCGAAGCTACTCCCCAGGCGGTAACAGTTCGGTATTCTCCCGGCAAAGGGCAAATTGAATTAGAATGTACCAAAGTTAACTGTAAAGCAATTTATAAAGGTTCGAGTTTGCGTTGCACTGACACAGCATTTGTCCTTCTAGTTTTGCGTGTACGCACATGTTCATTAAGAGGAGGGATGGAAGGAGGTCAAGTGATTATGCGTGTAGACATTTCGTGTGCGCGTGCTCGTGGTGTAGGTGCTTGGTATAGTGTGTTCTTTATGGTATTATACATGTTTTGTAAAATAGTGAGCTTCTGTATTGTGTGTGTTGTGTCTGTAACGAAATTGCGCGCGTAAGAACGCCCTATGTCAGTTGTTGCGTACGAGCAGAATTTTGTGCAGGCTTTTTTGCTGGCGTGAAGTGCGACATACTGTTTAAATGACAATGTCCAACATTTCTCTCGGTGCGGGCGAGCTGACACAAACACACACCAACAAATCTGTAAGCCTACACACATTGACATTTTGCACACGCACGTAACAACATACACAGAAGGATGCAAATTCACATACGCAGATGTACGTACAGTGTGCGCAGATGTGAATAGGAGTACGATGCTTCCCATCGTGCGCTCTCTTTTGATACTATGCATGTATATCTGCGTATGCGAGCGTTGATCCCTGTATTGTCGATGAAATTGACGGAATAGGTTATGTGTCTCATTAACAAGACGGTATCTTCAAACTTCTTCATTTCAGAAGAGCATGCTTTGAAGCTTTTTTTGGGGGGAGATGCGCTTGCTCACGAACATTAATCCCTGGAATATAAATTTCAGCCTAGCTGGACAATATGCTACGCTACGCATTACTCGATAGAATATTTTCCCTGGTTTCTGCTGGTGTGACGTGCAACATGTTACGCAACCTTGAACTGACAGGATCCACAGTACTTCTCGGCGTCTGTAATAAGAGTTGGAAAATGCGTTGGCTCCACTAATATCGCTTGTCGCAAAGGTAGTCCCAATTTTTAAACATACCTTAGAAATGTCTTCATAATTACCGAGATGTATTTTGTTCACTTTGTGTGTTTTAAATAGTTTTTTTGTTGAAAGGCAACTGAACAACGTGCGCGATGTTTGTAAGGGTTGGTGGGTCGAAAGATTTACTTTCATATTCTAGAACTGCAAGTCCAATCAACTGTGATAGAATCACGGATAAAATGGCACAGCAGCAACTACAATGGTGGTTATTGGTCAATGAAGCATTTTCTGAGCAAATAAAGGGCTTTCGTCTACGTTGTACCGCCTTAGGCTTTGTTGAAGGAGTTGCGGCCACTCACGAAGTTAAGTGAAAAATGCACTAGATGCATTTCGGGACCCCACCAGTACCTTGACCACACTAATCACATTGATCACATTGATCATTCCTTGCTCACGCTGATGAAAAAGTTGCAGCCATTGAGTTGGTCAGTGGCCGCAACTTCTTCATCATGTTACCTGACCAGACGAAATTACGTCGTACACTTCACTGTATGACCTAGGCTCTCTTAAATTCTCGCTGATGTTGAGCAGGGGAAGACAGTCGAAATATTGACGACCACAGATTTCCTAAATGGCAGAAGGGTTTTTGACATGTTTAGTTATGTCCATATTTAATGCGAGCTGCAGTGTGAAATAGCACGATGGCTTCGTTGGATTTTGGATTTTGTGACTCGTTGTAGTGACTTTTCATGATAGCAAGCACCGGAAACAGCACGTCTCATGAGCATGAACCAGGTGTGCCTCAGCGAAGCGTGTAAAGCCGTATACTCTTCAACGTAGTCATGCGGAAATTGGCTACTACCATCTTCCCTTCGTCAGTCTGGATTTCAATGTATGCAGACCTCCGGTCGTCAGGCTACATCGTTTTAAGGGAACGGACGCGAGAGCACTAAGGTCGCGTCAGGTAAACCATGACGTACGTACATGAGATGTCTGACACGATTACATGCTCTTACCTCTCGTTTATGCTTGCCACACATCCTTGTGAAGGGAGGCCAATTTTGGGGTACATCAACTTAATAAAACGGCAGAGAGAGAGAGAGAGCACCAGACGGCGTCGTGTTATTCACGAGATGGGCCTGTATGGGCCTGTAAAAGGCCTACAGTATTGTTAAATAAAAATAAAAAATAAAAGATACATGATATGAACATGAGTATTTTCAGCTTATCGCCTGTCACTTTTGATCGTTATGCAAAGATGAAACGTCATAGCAGCCTCGCTGTGTATATTTGGTTATTGAAAGAGCCGCGAGAGTCACGTTACGACCCGTCATTAATTTTCGTCATACACTTGTGTCATAGCACAATGATATATTCCTGCATATCAGTTGAGAAGCCCGTGAGATGGCTAAGACTGTCGCGTATATCATAACGTACAAGACGTGCACGTCATGATCCTCATGTTACAACCTGACTTATTAATGTTCGTCATACACTCGTGTCATGCTACACCGATTTTGGCAATTATCAAGTCAATGACTTAGCTGCAAGACAACCAATAGAGTGGCATGTAAATCATGACGTACATAGCATGCATGCCAAGCTTTTCATGTTACAACCTGTCATTCACGTTCGTCCTACTGTCATGCCGCGTCATGCGAATTTTGGCAAATATCTGATTAACGCAACTGCGACGAGAGCGCGAAGGTGTTGGTGGCTCGGTAGGCTGACAGATAAGTGCGTTCAGTGTGGTTGATGTTCGCTAATAAATGTTTTGCGTTTAAAGATAGACCTGCGTGGGTCGCGTAAGGCGTAAAAAGACAAGGGCTGGTCTCTTAGAACGACAAAGTGTTTAGAAGCCCAGCGGGGACAGAAGAGAGATGTGGTGAAGGTAATAAACTTGCAGGCGTGGAATCAAATCGGCTTGCGTATGACAAGTTACATAAGAGATCATTGCGAAAGCCCATCCTGGAGCGGAGTTAGACTTGACAGATGATGATGATGATGATGATGATGATGATGATAAATTGAATCAGAATGCGTTTAGATGTCGTTCTGCGTATCACGTTACAGCGAACATTTGAATTATGCTGAATGACATTTGCACCTTAAATGAACTCTTTTTCATTCTGTCTGTGGTGCGCTTCGTCAATTTTTGTAGACAGTTTATCAAGATGGTTTAACGTTCGAGCTTTCCAAGGTGTCCTCACATAATCAACGAATATTGCCGAAACGTTGTTAGGAACTAACTAATTCTAGAAAGAGCTCAGGGAGCTCAAATACTCTTTATGCGCAATTTCTTTCGTAAGGAATTGATTACTTGCAAGGCCTAGCGGTATCTATCGCGATAGCTTATAGGATATGGTGCCCAAATCTCGAAAACGCAGATTAGATCGCAGGCTATTGGTTTTCAATGCCAGCGAAATGCAAAATCACCCGTGTGCCTACGTTTATGGGAACGTTGGATAATCACAAGTGGTCAAATTATTACAGTCCTCAACTGTTGCATGCCTTATAATTTTCGCTCGTAAAACACCAAAACATATTTTTATTGCTTTAATAAGCACCTTCTCTCGATGCTCCTATACGTGTGCTGTACGTTGACAGTTTTTTTTTCCAAAGATATAAATAGGAACACTCAAATGGCGATAATGAACTGGATACGTAACTACACGATGCGATTCTATCATAAAAATGTGGTGCCGTATCAACGTGCGTGTAAATAACGACGGTCCATATAATCCTGACAGAAAAGAACAGCGATTGTGCGACGCTGTTTGGCAAATGACGGCAAAGGTGGGGAAATGTTTCATTACAGCTTTTAGCCCAGGAGACCATCCAGAATGTAACGTTTTCGTTTTCTTCTAGAAAATAAAGAGAATGGATGAATGAATGAATGAAATGTGCGCTCCCAGTGGTGAAAGAAATGGTCGCTGCTCCAGTTCCCCTTCCCTCAGCTTTGCGCGCTTCCTGACTTGTTCTCTTGTTCCGCGTGTCTGTTCTAAACGTTCTTTGTGTCGTAGGCTAAGCGGCAGTGAACATTTTCACTGCACAATTTATTTGTGCGGGACTAATATAGCGGCTAGGTTATTCGTTTTATATTTTATGCGTGTACTTGCACATTATGCTCTTTTTCTCTATGTGTTTATAGTAATGTACAGTCCTGTGCCATAGCATTGCATTTCCATTTACTTGTGCTTCGCTGCTTTTCATGAAATTTATTTCTTTAGATTTCTATGGATTAGGACTGCAGCTCTTTCTAGTTGAAGTATCGTGTTTTGCTGTGCTTCAAGAACTTAGCCTTCATAATGTGGCAGGGATATTAGATCGTTATACTTAACAGTGTTATGATGTTATCCCTCTTTATTTATCCATTACAGTGCATCAAAGCCTTGCTTGACGAGAAATAGTCAAGCGGGTTCGTTTTCTTTTGTGACTCGTCTTAACGTTTCGCAGTGATTCCTTAGTAGAACGACGAATATTTGCCGGTAGACAGCTTGTTAACCCGAAAATGCTGCTTCTAATACTATGCCTTTCTTTCTTTCTTTCTTTCTTTCTTTCTTTCTTTCTTTCTTTCTTTCTTTCTTTCTTTCTTTCTTTCTTTCTTTCTTTCTTTCTTTCTTTCTTTCTTTCTTTCTTTCTTTAAGTGGGAGCTAAGCTTTCACCAACGGTGATGTTTCTTCTAGCATCGTTCTTTCTTTTTTAGAACACTAATTTTTGTAAGAAAGGAAGAAAGAAAGAAAGAAAGAAAGAAAGAAAGAAAGAAAGAAAGAAAGAAAGAAAGAAAGAAAGAAAGAAAGAAAGAAAGAAAGAAAGAAAGAAAGAAAGAAAGAAAGAAAGAGGTATGTCAGGCAAGCACGTACGCACCTTACCTGCCCCCGTTTTCCCGATAGCGGACGAGCTCCTGAACTTCGTGCATTTATGTAAGAGTCAGAATCATCCTCAAAGCGCCGCAACGGAGGTTGTTCCTGAAAGACAGAGCATTTCATCGAGCTCTGTCTCAGACATTTTGAATTTGATGGAGACCACAATGAGTGCCGGCAGTGCTGATGTCTCAGGGCAAAAGAAAAAAAAAGGCAAACGAAGCTCTTGATAGCGCTGTTATTTCCACCTTATTGGCTATTTACCAGATTGTGTCGGCTACATAGTGTCACATGCCAGTAGTGCTGTCATGTTCATTTTCCCTGCTACAACATTCGAACCCTTACTTAACGAAACAATAGATTTAACGAAGTTTTCAGCTGTACGTAATACTTCTCCCCCTTAAGAGATAGACTCTATTTTTTACACACAAAACCAAATTTACTTCCTTCAGCATATCGCCGCTTATAAAGTTACTTGTTTCTAATTCTGACAAGACATGATTAGTGCTACAGTTTGTCTTGTTATTTGCATACAGTTCTTCTACTTCATCACTGGGTCTTAATATCTGTACTTTATAGGTTATTCGTTGTATTTTAAGTGCTTCCTTGCTAATTGTTCACTTCCGCGTTGTTTTTATGCTTCTTTGTTAGTTATTTTTATCCGAGGGTCCAACTGCAGTTTGCGAATATGGGACCCTCGTCTGAATATTTTCCTCTTTCCCATTTCAATGTACCCTAGCATATCAAACTGTCTTTGGCTATGATTTGGACGTTAAGGTTCGTCTGTATATAACACTTTAAATCGTCAGCATTTTTTCCTCTCTTCGCAGGCACAATTACGTAAAATCTAACGAGGTCAGTTTTGCATTTTCCATCGCCATAATTCTTTCGGGATGGCTCGCGCCTCAACCATTTTAGTGCAAACACTGCTCTAAATTGCTGTCCATTTTTTATTAACAAACAGAATACCATGTGGTTTCGCTTGTTGAAATTTTATTCTAAGCACACGCAATAACTCTTGCCTAGTACAATGTATATCAGTCTAAGCCTTCTGTCGTTTATCTAAAGACAATTCTTATTCTACAATTTTTGGTGCAACTTACAGGTGTACCGTAGCAGAGAACATAGCAATCGCAGTAACTTCTGCTGTAAATGTTCCCCAGTTTTTAAACCCAAGTTGCATCATGCATGTAGCGATTACTTTATACTACTGTAGAGAATATGTCATAAATTGGGTGACAAACAGGCAATACTTATGGCTCATTGTCCATAACTAGGCCATAAACTACGACGACACTCCCGGCATTTTTATTCGCTTGGTGGGGGCATTACCCATTCTCTAGCACATTGCCGTCGCGACGCACGAAAAGAAGGGCCTGTGGTGAGACAAGAACATTGGGCGGATCCCACAGCCACTCGGAAATCAATTTAAAGCGACGTATTACGTCGAAGTCCTCTATACCACTCACGAAAATCATGGATTTTTATGGCCGCCACGCGTTGTCGCCTTGGCTCACACCTTCGAGCAAGCATACATTCCCGGTCTGCACAGTAAAAGAGAAGACGCGCTTCTTCTCTGCGGTGCTGCTTTCGTGTCTGGGTGTCCGCATCAACCGAGTGCGCTATCTGGATGTATTTCGGTGGACGGTCTTTAGGTACTCGTTCTGCGTCTCGCACTGAGCGGAAGCAGCGTTGCCGGAGTGTCACGTTTGTTTTCCTTTCGCCGCCATTTCATTATTGACAGAAAAGTGGGGGCGGGTTTCAATGCTGTGTCATACATTGCGGCGCGGCAAGTTGCCACGCAGAGCGCCCAGTTTTTGGCAACCACTACTTCCTCACATAGTTGAGAGCTTCCATGCCTCGAAAAGCGCCGTAACGGAATTTTCGGTTCCCGCCAAATGCGTGATAGTCACGAGACCTGAACATAAACCTCTCCTATGACATCACTGGCAGAGCGCCACGCCGCTGCCGACATTGGCTCCGGCAGTAGTGATGCTGGCTCTAACAATAGAGAAAGATATGACGGCGGCCGGTTCTCGCCATTTGATTAGAAGCCGAAGTGGAGCAGCCACTGCAGCTGCGTCCGCCCGGCCTAGATCGTGAGCGCGTTCTCTGCTAGCTCGCACCTCGACCTCTCGCATTAGCCAGAAGCGTATTCACCAGGGAACGTACACGACTGAGGCGCGCCGAGACAGTCGCCTGGGCAAGACGACATGCACTGCACAGGCAACGTCGACGCAGGTGAGCGCTACGCGCACACCGCACGCATCGTCTTAGCCACGAGACAAAGAGCCGACGGTTGCACTGGCTGTGTGCGTGATGCGGAGGACTGCGATGGGATCGATAGCTCATCGCGGAGGACTGCACTGAGTGATATCGAAGACGCCGGCCCGCATGCGGCCACAGACTGGTGCTAGCGCGCCGTGTCAGAAAGGGTGCAAAACAAATCATATGGTTCCTTTGGCCGATGAGGTTTGTGGTGCGTCGGCAAACACGGTACAGTTGTTGTCGGCGCACTGTCGATCGCTGCACTGCAAACTCAGACTAGCCAAATTGGGCGTTTTAAGGGCCACAATCCTCCTTAATACTACCTGCATCTATACAGTACTCCCTTAGGGTGTAATGACGTGGGTGTAATAAGGTTCTGCGTCCTCAGTTTTACTTTGTTACAAAATTATATGGGAAAAAGGAGGTACATTGACTACCTGACGCCATTCGTCAAATGGAGTTCACGAACAAAAAACTCCCATCTCACGTCTCTGGCACGTGCTGGCGGGCATGTACGCCGATGGGCGGGGATGGAGGGGGCAGTAAAAGAAAGAAAGAAATAAAGAAACTAAAAGGAAAAGCCTGAGAACCCTCGATGTGGCCTATCAGCACCGCACGCACACTCAGTATACGCTTTCTGTACAACAAAATGGCTAGAAGCGGTATGCTTCAGAGCACTGAATAAAATCCTGTGCACAGATAGCCCAAAGAAAAAGATATACGCTACTCTCCTCGAGCGGCCCCTCTGAACGGGTTCTGTATGCGTTCGGAGAGGAAGCGTGAAAGCCCTTTGACCTTGGCGGCCCACTGCGGCCCGCCAGCCGCCATCTCAAGAGCAAGCCAGAGGAGGCGCTACCGAAGCGAAGCTGCGCGACGCATGCGCGAGAAAAAAAGAAGAAAACAAGAAAGAAACGCGAGGACAGAGTCATTGAAGTTTCTAATTGCCCGCGGCGGCGTGATGCGGAAGCGGTGCCGTCGCGGTATTCGCCATATCGGACCTTGGCTGATGCCGCTTCTCAAGTGATCAGCTGTGTCGGCCGTTTGTGCGCGTTTTGTGCCTTCAGCCTCACTGTGTTCTCGCCGCTGGACGTGAAATGCGCGGTTTGACGACAATGTAACATGCTGCGCTGCGAGTGCGATAATCGCGACGGCCTGTCGACTCAAGCGAGCGTGTCGCTGAACATTACAAAGCGATGATGGGCACTCTGCGTGCTCGGCACAGTCAGAAACAAAAATGGTAAGTAATGCTTATGCTAACTCTGTGTGCGCTTCTTATCGTCGCTCAGGCATCTCTAGGTGTCGTTCAGCGCACTTCGTCGCGTGAAAAGTTCAGTGAAACGCAAAAAATGTAATTAAGATCACATATCGACGATGTGTGATGCGTGTTTTGAAATTCTTGTGAATATAGCTCGTGCTTCGCAAGACCAGTCAATCGACGCACGAGTGCACTCTGAAAAAGTCGTTTGCACGATATAAATTTCTTGCTTGCGAAAGCATGAATGAAGCAGGCGAATATACACGAATGCAAAAAGAAGGCTGCGGGTGTCACGTTACCATATGGTGAAATGTGCATAAAGGCCAACTAAGTTTTCTATTTATTCTGTTCTCCAACTTCATTTGTTTCTCTTGATCCTTCGTCTCGGTGTCGATTTTTGCGCAATGACGTGTGACATATTCGTGCGCTCTCGTTTTGCAGCATCTACCTTGGATTCTGTGAACTACCCTGAACATCCTTCTGCCGCCATGCAACTCTGAGAACCCACAGAAGCCCAGATTATCAGCAAGTGAGAATACTTTTCGACAACAAGTTGGATTGCACACTCTGCCTGTCTCCTGAAATACCACATTAAGGTACATATGCACTGTACCTTGATACATATGTATCAAGGTACAGTAAAATAGAATATCTAGGCACATAAACGTCATTATCTGGATCATTTAGCTAGAAAAGACAAATCACGATAAAGCGATATAATGAATGCCATATTATGTAGCTGACATCTGCTAAGTGACAGTGTGTATTGTGAAGTGCATGCATTTTATGGTATTGAAATGAACGTTTATCCCAGCAAAATGCAAGAAATGCGCCTCGAGCTAAAATCTACAATGGTAGCTTGAGAAATTCATGAGGCACTCTTGAGCAAGAAAATAAAAGACAGAGCAGCAGAAACACGTGCACATTCAAAGGCAAAACACATACGTGAACTGCAAAGTGACAAAATCAAAAAAGGGTGAACATTTGCGCTAGCGAAAACAATGAAAACCAGAAAACAGTAAAAACAGAAACCAGTGAACAGCCGTTGGACGGCATGGAAGCAATGCAATTTCATTAGTCACATATCAGCAGTGAAACTTGCCAAGGTTACATGTGCATATTCTTAGCTATTAGGAGATGTGCAAGGCTAATTTAATTGCATTGACACAAGTCAGTTGAATCTGTTTTAAACCACGTTTCGAACCACGATGAATCAGCACGAAGTTGCCCAATCTTCACTCCTAAACAGAGTGGCTGCAGTTGATCAAAAAGACCTTACCAACATTCACACCCCTTTTAAAGTGCACTTGTAATGATTACTTTACTTACATCAAAAACTACCCGAATGATGGTAAACATGACAAGAGTACACTTATTGTGTTGTTTCGTATTTTTTTTACTTGCGTGTATTTTTCGCCCTGTGTAGACCAAGTGAAAAGCTCAGAAGGAAATATTAGCAGCGTCTAGATTTTGTATTTATTTTGTGTTTTGTCAAAAAGTCTGCAATAAGGATAGACAAGTGCGAGTCTGGTTAACACATTCATGGGTAAGACATCCATTTTATGGATGCAGAAACCTTTCGGGCTTCTTTTCGTGCCATTTTCAGCAATACACTTTTGCAAAGGCAGCAATAGTTGCTCGCCCACCTGTTTGTGCTCAACACAGTCTATTGTGGGCATGAGTGAGATTTCATCTTGGGGGGTGCAAGCTGGTGTAATATAGCGGCCGGGTAAGCGGGAGAGCACTGGTGTAGCCTGGGTGAGGACAAGTGCTGGTGTGTCTTTAAGGGGGCAAGTGCCTCTTTTGGAAACCCTTGCCAATGCCCACGATTGCGAGAACACACTACGGTGCCTCACTATACACTTTGTAGAACATCTCGTACATCTTACTACATTTGAGCAAACACTGGGATTGAGCCTGTGTGTTATGCACAATTCTGTGTGCAACCTTTCCGATATTGTGGGCATTTTAAACTTTCGCATTATGTTAAAAAGAGGCTGAGTGGAGCCAGCGTTATTCAGCAAACTTAAGTCCCAACTGGAGAGTTGCGCGAGTTTGTGTATACTTGTCGTTAGAGAAGGTGCGAAAAAAATCACAACACACAGAAATGAATGGGACAGGACGATGCGCTACTAGCAACTGAAGTTTAATCGAAATCACATAAACATGTAAACACATAGTACGAAAAGGTTACAAGAATAAGTAATCACACATCCACAGAAAGAGCACGAACATGAATAAAAAAGCCAAGCACGTGCTAAACTTCAGTTGTTAGCAGTGCGTCGTCCTGTCCCCTTCATTTCTATGTGTTGTGGTTTTGTTTTCGCGTTTTGTTCAACTATGAACTTAAATCCCAGCTGTGTCACAGCCTCTACACATGTGTGGTCAATCTTTATTCAAACTCATGAGAAATCAAGTCCTAGGATCCATTGTGCAAAGCCACCTGTCACTATATATATATAGGAAAATTTTGTTCACTCCATGTGATTGCGAAATTCCAAGTTGACTTCGCAGCCGTGATACTTGGAATAAATTTTCAATGGGGTAATTATGCATAAGCCATAAAGTGAGGAATTAAAGATGCAGAACTATTGAGTTGCACTGGCACTGGCTGGCATGAAAACATTGAAACATAGCTGTACTAGTTATGCATATTTGAAGTACTGGTACATTGCAGTCATGTGATTGTGCCGACAAGATCGCAAGCACACGTCCAGAAATTTACGATGGTTTTCAGATATCTGTGAGTAAATATTACAGCAATATATGAAGACAACCTAGTCATTTTGTGGGCATTGCTAAATGCTTTTATGAATTTTAGTAAGCGGACCTACAGTCAACACCACAGGTCTATTTTGGTCTTTTCTGCAGGAAACTAAACTGCACAGTCATGTGTAACATGTTTTGATGCCATATGGCGAACTAACGCAACAGAAACCGTACATGCTGCTTGTCTTCGCAGTTGCATATTTCTCAAAAGTCATGCTAGCCTTTTGTACTAATTTAGTTGCCGTCATGTGTAGGCTGACACCAAGTTTCTCGGGCATGCCATTTCTTTGGATTGTACTTACATACTGGCACGCTGAAGTGCACATGTCAGTGTGCACTATTCGTGTTGCTTAACTGCTGTGAATTATGCATAGTGCTGAGGTTCTATTGTATATGTTGTTCAACGTGTTGAGTATTGAGAGTAGGTTGTGTGCGCCACCACAGAAATTATATATATATATATATATATATATATATATATATATATATATATATATATATATATATATATATATATATATATATAATGCCACGAGCATGGGATGGCATTTGCGCTATTCTACTGTGTGTATGTGCCACTGTAAAACTGACGAGAGGAGAAGGAAGCGCAGAAGACGAAGAAGTCGTGTTTTTCCTGTGTCGGTTCAGCTCGACGTCCTGGTGCCCCGACAGACAGAGGTTCTGTACCGTTCGTAATAACGTGACATTTCTGGTGGAGGTGCTGGGTAGTGTTGTATGCACTGCGACCAGCAGGAAGATCCCGGCAATAGTCACGCCTTGGAAGAACCAGCTGACTTACGGCGTAGTCGGCGGCATCTAGGCCTACCACCTGAATTCGGCCCCCTTCCACAACTCTACAGAAGTATGGCAAGTGCGGGGACACAGACTCAACAGACATCGACTCCGCCTTCACCATGGTTTTTCAACGCCCCGCGAACTCCGAAGCCGTTTCACGGTGACACTTACGAGGACGTCGACGACTGGCTTGACGACTACAACCGTTGCGCCAGCGTCAACGAATGGGACGAACACCGGAAGCTTCGGTATGTCTACTTTTACCTCGAGGACTCGGCGCGCACTTGGTTTGAAAACCATGAAGCTACCATGGCAACCTGGCCAGAGTTTTGCACTCAGCTTCAGAATACCTTCCGAAGTTCTGACCGAAAGGAGCAAGCAGAACGTCTCCTCAATTCCCGGAACCAGCGCCCGAACGAGAGCGTTGCCATGTTCGTTGAGGACATGTCCCGGCTGTGCCGGCAAGCTGATCCGTCAATGACAGAAGAGAAGAAGGTGCGCCTACTGATGCGGGGCGTAAAAGAGCAGCTGTTCGCGGGACTCGTGCGCAACCCTCCAAGCACCGTAGCGGAATTCCTCCACGAAGCCACGACGATGGAGCGAATGCTACGGCAGCGATCGTCGCAGTACGAGCGCCCAAGCAATCTATCATCTGTGTCATCGTCCCTGGCAACACCTGACGTCACGACCGCGAGGGAACTTACGGAGCTCGTGCGCAGTATTGTACGCGAGGAGCTGCAAAAGCTGCACGCAGCGTCTCCTCCGCCTCATGTGGCCGCTCTAACGGATGTTGTCCGCGAAGAGGTCCGGCACCTGGTCCAACCGTTGGTGGCTCCGCCGCCAGCAGAGGCTCCTCTTTTAACGTACGCGGAGGCGTTACGTACTCCTCCACCGGCAGTCGGCTATCCGTCTCGTTTGCCCACCCAACAGGCGACGTCGTACTACTCAAGCCGACCGCATTACGAGAACCCACGAGCCAATATTCGGAAATCCAGTGTGTGGCGCGCTCCCGACAATCGGCCCCTTTGTTACCATTGTGGTGAACCAGGTCACGTCTACCGCGAGTGTACGTACCGACACATGGGCCTTCCTGGTTTTCGTCCAGATGCTCGTCGACCGCGGGATGGTGAGCGGCCCCGTGCTATCGCCGAGTACTTGGCAAGCCAGCAGTCCTCCACCTTTCAGAGACGCCAATCCCGCTCACCATCTCCCCGGCGCTCCATGTCACCTGGCCAACACTCGACCTTTGCCGACGTCGTTGCGGGACGATCGCCTAGGTCCCCAAGCCCACGCCGGGGAAACTAGGAACAGCGACCTCCGGGGGTGAGGCCGCTGTCGATCGACCGTTAAAAGACCCTCCTCCGAACTGCCTACCGACATCCGACGACTCCCTTTCGCAGACGTATACCCTCGACGATAGACGTGTATCTGCTGACATCCCCATTCTTGTCGACAGCCACCCAGTAACTGCTCTGGTAGACACGGGCGCCGATTACTCCGTTATCAGCGCTGACCTCGTTGCTCAGCTGAGAAAGGTAACGACACCGTGGGGACATGGACCTAACCTCCGGACAGCAGGCGGTCACCTATTGACACCAATTGGGAGATGCACCGCCCGGCTCCAAATCCGTGAGTCGACGTACATTGCTTCTTTCGTCGTGTTGCGTGAATGCTCCCGAAGAGTTATTCTCGGAATGGATTTCCTCCGCGAGCACGGAGCCGTTATTAACCTTCGAGACCTGCTTATAACGTTTTCGGACGACCATGCTCCCAGACAAAAAGATACCAATACGCAGAAAACTGCGCTTCGAATTGTTGACGATACCATCACACTTCCGCCGCGAACCAGTATGTTGGTAACTGTGGAGAGCGACTGCGATAATAGCAGTAATGGTATCGCCGAAGCGAACCTGTCGGTGCTCTTGGCTCGGCAAATCTGCGTCGCCCGCGGTATCGTCCAACTGAAACGTAGGATCACTCAGCTCTTGATCACGAATTTCAGCGGCGAATACCAACACTTGACAAAGCGAACAGCAATCGCTCACTTCGAAGCCATTGGCGACGAAGCATTTTCTACGATTGCTCCGATTGCTGCAGCCGCCGAATGTGACACTGCAGTGGCCAGCACAGTCGATGTGAATCCGAAGCTCACATGCATGCAGAAGGAGCAGCTACGCACTATATTACGCACGTTTAGTGACTGTTTTGCGTGCACTTCAAAAATCAAGCAGACCCCAACCGTAAAGCACCGCATTATAACGGACCCTACAGAACGACCGGTACGACAGCACGCCTACCGGGTGTCGCAAAAAGAACAAGAGGTGATACGTTCTCAGGTGAAGCAGATGCTCGACGATGACATAATCCAACCCTCAACCAGTCCATGGGCGTCCCCCGTCGTATGTATATATATATATATATATATATATATATATATATATATATATATATATATATATCCTAACATTGACATGAGGCTGCTACTGTTTTGATTCCAATAAAATATTGCAACCACTGGTTCTTCTATCAGTTGAAGTATGACTACTTGTCGTGCATAGAGATGAATGAAATGAAATTGTGCATGCAAAACAAATTGCTGAAACGCTGTTTGCTCAATATAACTGCTTGTGTTTATTACCAAACAAGTTGAACAGATCATTCACGCATTATGACACATTGTAGAGGACATATAGGCAACGGAAAGTTAGGCAGAAATCACAGTGTTCTAACGCAGATTGGGTGATCTTTCTTTTACAGTAGCATAATAGAAGGTGCCTGTTGTATAAATAAAGTTTAACATAATGAGCAGGTGGTTGAAGGAGTACACATATCATACAGTTTTTCCAGTTTTTTTACGTATTTGCCACAGTCCTCATGTTTCCGTGTTATGAGTGTGAACTTCATAATTGCTAACAAGCCAACCTGTCTGCTGCTGTGAAAATACCATACTAGTAATTCAAAAGAACCATCATTTTCTGAATAGCCACTGTTTCATTGAGGAAGGCCGTAATGCCTATTTCTTCATCTACTACATCATTTGTGCTAGACGAGGGCCAAGTACACATGGGCGTTCACAAGAGAGAAGTGCAAGCACATTAACTTCTTTATTTTGCAGGGGACCTGTCAATGGTAAATTTGGGGAGGTTGTGTTTGAACTTGGGCGTCGGGTATTCGCTTTAACGCGGAGGCGTGGTGCTTAACAAAAGGATTAATGGGTAATATAGGAAGGAGTCTTCGAGTATAAAAGCAACTAAATACTGAGTATGAGTTATAGAGAACCACTGCATGCCGCGCTAAAAAGTGCATTGCGAATAAGCGCTAATTGCGGAGACAGATTATTGTTCAGCTGCTCAGAGCGCGCAGCTGCCCCTGCATACAGCTCGCGGCAGTACGCGCGCATTAAATGCACTTATTGTAGGCGCGTTACAACGTTCTTGTAATTCGGGCATCTGCGTGTGTAAGTTTCATATGAGAACGCAGGCGGCCTTCGAACCGCTAGGAACACGCTGCCGCATCTGGACGCGCGCACTTCGCGGCTGCAGAAATAACGAAAGTTGTCCGAAGCATACGCTCATAGAATGCACATACGTTCGCTCATCTGAAGATACCTTTGTCACGCTGGCATTCACGAATTTAGCGCGAGCGAAGCATTTACGATATATGAAGTAGCACTAAAGAGGGCACACGTTTATAATTTTTTTAGCGGCACGACCCGGTGAATCGAAGAATTCGGAGCCGAGGGTGTTTACGTCGGCTCGGCCTCCATGACGCCCCACAAATTATGTATTGACCTTACCCAAGAGCATACACGCCGATGGTACAAGAACAGAAGTTCGAGGTTGTGCCGACGCGTTACCAGCCGGTTTGTACGTACATACATTTGTGCATATATAAGCCCACGATAAAAGCGCGCGAGCAAGGGGTGGCGTTGTGGCGCAATGATTGTAGTGTTAGCTTTCGGTGCGTGTGGTCGCGAGTTCGATTCCTGTGTCTTGCGCACTTGTATGCAAATGGCATGGTTGTGCATAAATACTTTGATGTCTATCTTGTATTATGTCCCAGTGATGAATTCAAGCGGAAATTAGCCGGTAAACGTAATGTAGTGCCTAAGATATACTTTTTTTTTCGCAACCGCTCTAGTGCCTCGAATAAAAGGAGGCTTTAAAAGCTCTCAAAGGAAGCCGAAAAACGCTCAATGCGCTCTGTTCAAGCCCCCAAAATGGGTTAAATAAAAACACCAACTTTACCTCCAAAAGGAGGCTTTAAAGCTCTCAAAGGAACCACAAGAAACTTCCAATGCGCTCCGTTCAAGCCCTCAAAATGAGTTCAATACAAACACAAATTTACCTCCATAGTTCCGTCTAATCACTCCCTTAACAAAGGATGTAAATGAAACCTCCTTTTGAAGATGGTTTTGCGTAGATCCTTTAGGATGCACGTTATGCGTCGATCTCGAAACTCCCTAAAAGGCTCAAACCCGTTTGCGGTGTGGGTCATGTGACGGGCAGTGCGCCGACACCAGTGTAGCTTTCACTTGATGACGGCACAAATGATCTCGGCCACGCATGGGCACTGTTGAGGCACTCTCGTACGTGGGCACTCTGCACAGCGGGGTAGCGTTGAATGACGGGTGTGAAGTCGCTGCTCTGTTTGGCGCCGAGTGCGGTAGCTGTGTGGTCGTAGAGTCCCGTGCGGTATGCATGTAGGTTCATTGAGCGTCGTCGCCGTTTTGACCAGCGCACCTGCATAGTGGTCAGATGCCTCGTGGTTGGCGTCAGGCTCGGGCAGAAATGAGTTGTGAAACCGAGCAGGCATAAGGGTCTTACGGCGCGCCTGTGCTCTTGAAAGGACCCTGTGTAGGCTTACCCCAAGAGCTAGATCGCGGGGCGTCATAGTGGATGTCTGCTTGCGTGGTAGACGCGACATGTGCAGGCTTCTATAGCACAGGCGAACCAGGCACCTACTCCTCAGGTGCTTCAGTCATTGTAGCAGCGTCTCGGAAGGTCGGATATATTTGGTTCAGTGATCGAACTTCAGCTGCGGTAGAACTTCAGCTGGTCGCTGCTGGCAAAGCGCACATAGTGTCGATATAGATGGAAGGTCGGCTTGGTCGATGTGCGTGGACGGCAAAGCATCGGTAATGGATGGGCGACACGATGTGACCGGCAGATTCCAGGGAGCATGGCAGTGTAGCCGTCGAGGTGTCTGACGTCACCGAGGTGTCGCGAGCCGTTGAGGTCGGGGAAGACGTGTGGATGGCAGGCACACGTGATGAATGATAAGCTGAGCGCATGCAAGGAATGCACCACTCGGTGCACACGTCGATCGATGAAGCAACGTGCTCTACCTGAGAAAACGCGGATGCCTATTTTAGCAATGTAACCGCCGCAGCGTTTCTAGTCCCTGTAGCCGCTTGTTCTGGCAGTAATCAAAAGTTTCAAATAAGGTTTGGCGTTCCTGGAGGAAACTAGCCTTCTCTCTTGGTAATGCTGGAAAATGTTAACTTTCAAAGCGTACATTAAATAAATACTTTCAATGAAGCTTGCGCAATCGACACTGCGGAAATGGAAGAGCAATAGGGGAAGCTAGTGGTTTAGATGGCTCCAGTAGCAGTCCGCTTCGGCTTTTGACAATCGCGTGTATTGTTTCTTTTGCGTATGTGCCCACCTTTCTATCTCCCTTCTTTCTCTCCTTTAATCCCATTCTCACAGCGTAGGATAGCAAACCGGACACGCGTCTGGTTAATCTTCCTGCATTTCCTTCTTTTAGATGTGAAGCATCTTATGGCGGAGTTCAATCCGGTGGTGGTGGTGTGCGGCGTGACCACCCTTACTGCGCATGCGCAAACCCTCCCCACTTCCCCTCTCCACTCCCCTCTCCATTATCCCCTCTCCCCCTTCCTCTCCCCTCCCCATCTCCAACTCCCTTCTCCATTATCCCCTCTCCCCCTTCCTCTCCCCTCCCCGTCTCCACTTCCCCTCTCCCCCTCCCCCTTTCCTCCTCTCTCCCCCTTCCCGCTCTCCCTCCCCTCTCCACATTACCTCTCCCCTTCCCTTTCCCTTTCTCCTCTCACTCTCCTTTCCCCCTCTCCACTTCCCCTCTCCCCTTTCCTCCTCACCATTCCACCTCTAGAACGCGGGCTCTACATGCCGAAACACTGCTTCGCATCGCCTCATGGTCCCCTTTAGCGGGAGATGGTGTGATTTTTTTTAATGCAGTTGAAACTTTCGTTCCTCAATGGGAACCTTAGGTGCGCCTTAGTTCAGGAAGTTGTTGTGGTACGACGCGACTTAAAGGGTAGGACCGTGGAGTTTCATATGTCAGGAGTTCCCTTCAGCACTGTGAAAAGTCCTAAAACTGTGAAACGTAAAAGTACTAAGAAATCGTGCACATGTCCAAGGACTCTCAGAACTTGGGTTCCTAGGAACCGCTGCTGCAGGCGAAAATTGGCTGCGGCTTAGCTCGTGTAGGTCTGGTTATGCAAGCGAAAGCTTGTTTGTTTGGTCATGCTTGTTTACCCTCGCAGCCAGAGCACAGTTTGTCAACCGAAGGATATGCTGGTCGAACGCTTCCTACTGCGTGCGCTCACTATTATCGTTTGGTCAGCTTCCGAAGCCGTCGCCGCAGTCGACGCGAGAAACGCCAGGCCTGTATACCACCAACAGACGCTCGCGCTCGCGTGCTCCTTGCCGGCGCTCCTTGCGTTTTCACCTCGCTCGCTGAGGAAGAGTATTCGCAGTCAGCCAGATGAGCCGACGGGCGCGTTCGCTGTAGGCTCGTGGACAACCGCAAAGGGACAACTAAATTTCGCGCGGCTTGTCACGCGATATGCGTTTTAGGGGCGAAGCTCCTTAAGGCGGCACTCGTTCGTCCCTCGTAGTCGTAGTAGTCGTAGTGCGTAACCAGTCGTAACGCTAGTACCAGATCTTGACCTCCAAGGTGGTGCCGGTGGGAGATTTTTCCTGTGCGTTGTTGAACAATAAAAAATTCGCAGCGTGCGCGTTATTAACGCGCACGCTGCGAATTCGGCTTTTAGTTAACGGTTAACTAAAAGCCGAATTCTTCTGTCTCTCATTCCCCATTAGCAGCCATTGGCATGTTCCAGTAGGAAATGTTAGTAGCAGTAGAAGTGTAAGTGTTAGCTAAAAGCCGACTTCTTCTGTCTCTCATTCCCATTAGCAGCCATTGTTTACCTCCAAGGTATACTGCCTGGTGAGATTTCTCCTGTTCGTGATTAAACAATAAAAATTTTGTTCAAAACGCCGTTGATTGATGAAATAAACCAACGAAAGACGCCAGATGTTTTGTAAAAGCAAAACGAAAGAACGCCAGATGTTTCTAAAGCAAAACGAAAAGACGCCAGCTGCTTAACGAAAGACGCCAGATGTTTTCTAAAGCAATGGTTTTCTAAAAAATGAAAATTCACAGCGTACATGTAAAATTAAAGTGAGCTGCAAGTCGTCATAACTCATCGAACCTTTAGTATAAACGCGCCCGATCTCACGTCGGTGATGATGTATTGGGCAGAATTCACGGAAGATTCACGGTTTACCGATGAACCTCCGCAGCTTCGCCCACTCATCATCATTCACTCCGTGGATATGCTGTTTTTTTTCTTCAGGGCCACGCGGAGTTACATAGCCAATCTCGCTCGACTAGGCCAGTAAAGCTTTCGCTTTAAATATGGCGGGAGGGGAGGAGGGGGCTCTCGCTCGGTATTTCAGCGCGTATTTCAAAACTCCTAAAAAGGGGGAGATGACGCTTCATCGCGTAGCATCGGGCAGCGAGTAAATGCGGTAAATGTCACGGCCTATGTGGTCTCGTTTCAGTTATGTCGTGCATATTCATTTCCGAGCTAGAGATGGCTGAAAAGATATCTGGACATTTATGTCGTTCAGTGCAAGGAAAATGCGAAAGCCACTTCATCATGCGCCATTCTTTATCGCATGTTCCGCTCGTTCGCACATGCTTGTACATATTATGCTAACGAAGCGGCCGCAACCTTCCCACGACACGTGGGTTTTGGTATTTAGTCCATTCATGTGATGGCAGGGATGACATCCATGTCATGGGCGATCGCGTTATGACCTGTCATTCGTGTTTTCTTGCACGCACGTCATGGGACGCACATTATGGAACATAGCGAGGTAATCAAATGTCCACCAACATGCTATTCATGTCTCTCATTCATGACATGCAAATATAGGCGCGTACCAATAAAAATAAACGACCACGCGGGCACTAAGGCGTAGATAGATAGATAGATAGATAGATAGATAGATAGATAGATAGATAACAGATAGATAGATAGATAGATAGATAGATAGATAGATAGATAGATAGATAGATAGATAGATAGATAGATAGATAGATAGATAGATAGATAGATAGATAGATAGATAGATAGATCAAAGTGTCTGCCAAAAAATTCATGGCCATTTCACTCATTGAACGTGTGAATGAACAGGTAAGCTATGTGGGCGCGATACGGCGGTATCGCTGCAAGCTTTACACCGTCACATATTATAAGCATCGCGTCGTCATTTTATGCCTTCCTTCCTTATACGCCGAAGAAAGTCCCTCTACAACCTTGCGCTGGCCCCAGCTAAACGACTGGCAGCGTTGTCGCCGTGGTCTGGTCACTTTCGCCGGGCGTTTCTGTCTCGCTGCTCTCGGCATTTCTACTCGTAAGCTTCTTGTTCTTCGGTAGTGCGACGGCCGCTCAGCGATCATGACAGCGTCAGAGCGAGAATGATCCCCGCATACGCGCGTGTGAATCGCTGCTTTAGTGTAGGGGCGCGTGGCCCACGTAGCCACTTGCCCTTCGCACTCTCGATATCCTCCTCTCACCCGCTCCTTCACTCGCACCTTTTCTCCGCGGTCGATCACGTGACCTACTTCACTTTACCTTCTCACGAGACTCCTCCCTTCTCCTGGTCACGTGATCTTTAAAGCGAACGACTCTGCCATCGGCGCACGGTGTAAAAATGCATTGCTGTAAAAATAAACCGCTGTAAAAATGCATTCGATGTCCTCATAATGTACTCTACCGAATGTAGAGTACACTATGAGTATTCTGTGCCTATCTGGAGTATTCTGTGCCTATCTATGGGAACCACTATCTGAAACAGCCCATGTTTCTGTGTCTCTTTTCTGTCTAGCGCTCTGTACACTTCTTGCTGTATAGATAAACCCAGCCAAGTTTTTTGAAGCATTTGCCGATGTCCGTAGGTGCCCCGTTCTAAGCGCAACAACCTTGACGCCGTTTCTAGTGATAGCGGTGTGCCTGTAGCCGTTTATTTTGATAGTAATTCAGAGATTCGAATAAGGCTTTCATGTTTATTGCGAAAAATAAGCTTCTCGCTTGCTATTCCTGGAAGTATTTTAAGATGCAGTGCGTACTTCATTACTAGTTGTAAAAGAAGCTTGCGCCACAGATACTGCCGAAACCGACGAGCACTAACTGAAGCCGCGGTCTAGCTGGCTCCAACAGCACTGCGCAAAGGGCATTCGTGGTCGTTCCGCGCAGGAAATTTTCTATTTTTCAGGGAATTTTCAACTGTCATTTCAGATGAAAGAGAGTATTTCAGGAATGTGAAGTTTTCTTATGGTGACCAAGATATAGTGATGGCGGTGCGCCTTAGGGTTCTGCAATTGGTTCTGGTGATAGGCAGTACGCAAAAACATAGCTCTTGATATTTGTTTCTCATAAATACGTATAGAGATTTCTTGTAAAATACGGGCTTTAGACTCGAAACCTACACTGTAAACCATATTACACCCATATGGGTGCTTTTTGGTGTCTATAACTGACACCCTTACACCCCACGAAAAGGGCGTAACAGGCAGGATTACACCCTTCTTATGGGCGTACTTCACGGACTTACACCTTTTATGCATCAATTTTCAAGGGTGTAATATGAAAACTACACCCTTATGGCAAAAGTGGAATGGGGTGTTTAAGCAAACATACACCCTAACACCCTTCCAAAAATAATTTAATAATAATGATTGTAGGGATTTAACCTCCCAAAACCACGATATGATTATGAGAGACGCCGTAGTGGAGGGCTCCTGAAATTTCCACCACCCGGGGTGCACCTAAATCGAAGTACACGGGCCTCAAGCATTCTCGTTTTCATCGAAAATGCGGCCCCCGTGGCCGGGATTCGATCCAGCGACCTGCGGGTCAGCAGTCGAGCACCATAACTAGGCCACCGTGGCGGGTCGCTTTCAAAAATATAAATAAAGCGGTTACAACCGCCCCCTTTCCTCCCTTTCTTCTGAAGCACTATAAATTAAATCACATAGCTACTTCTTCCAGGGTAGAACTATAGCTATAATTCACACTCCTAAACAAATCGGGTGACCCTCGCTCCATTAAGAGAGAAACGGCGACAACGGAAGGCTGATGCAGAGGATTTACATACATTATATTGATAGCGCACGTTAACTGGTATGCGAGACACATAGTACACACACTCACTGAATTCAATACACAATTCATTCATACTTATACAACCCATAGTACACACTCACTCAATTCAATGCAGAATTCACTCATACGCATACAACCCATAAGATGAACAAGTCACTACAGCCGCGTAATATACGGACCCGTTAACACATACCCTAATAGAAAGCGTGGCGCTTATATAGTCAATGAATTACGAACAACCCTAATGGGTCAAGCGATGCGTCATTTTTCTTCAACTCTTCACATTTCATGGCTGAATCACAAGGTATGCAGACATTATCATATTGTAGCTATCACTTGGCCAAGCACATTTTTTAGTCTAAAGTTGCATAATAATGAATGTTATAATTACAGATTTGATAAATTTTCTGTGAAACCGACCACCTTCACAAAACTGTATAGATGTAACATTTCAAGAAACACCCCCACACCCTAGCAGTTATTTAGGGTGTTACATTTGAACATTTGCCCTTTATGCACCCCTCTTTCAAATAAGGGTGTGCAAAGGGCGTTAGTGCTGTATTTGCACCCTTTGAATAAAAAATTGTCAGATATAAGGGTGTACCAAGGGTGTTTCAATGATTGAAACACCCATATGGGTGTGAAAAGGTTTACAGTGTAGGTATGCGCAAGGTACTTAAATGGTCCCTGAAACGGTTCTTGCAATTTTGTCAGCGTTTAGAATACAGCATTAATAAATCATTCGCACCACACAGGGCTGGGCAGTATCGCGATACAAGAGTATCGCGATAGTATTTCAGAGATACTTTTGAGTATCTGTATTTCTGTATCGAGATACATTTGAAAAATGTATTTGTATCTCAGTAGTGAAATACATTTACGATGTATCGCCCGTATCGCGATACTATGCAGGACACGGGTATCCCGTTACATAGTTTTTTTGTGTCGGAAATGAGTTGAGGCGTGTTTCCAAGGGGGGAATGATGGTTTCTTTGTCCTTGTGCCAAGACAAGCAAAGGCGCGCCGCCGGTCGCCGACAGAAAGGGCGGCGATGGTTTCCCCTCATGCACAGAATGGACCATGTGGTAAAGCGTGCGACGCCACAGACGACAGAATCGCGGAGACAGTGTTGTCGGCCTCTGCCGACGAAAGTAGCTGTCTTTCAAGGCCAGTGCAGCACGCCAAATTTTCTTCGGGTGGCAAGCCATTACTTCCTCACCCCCCCGTGCGGATACCGGCTTGGAACCGAGAGGCTTTGCGATGTTTCGCGTGCGTTCAGTAAAGGCCGCTGGTTGAAAAAAGCACACGGTGCGCTTTTTCATAGAGTGGCCGTGGTTCAGTTCTCAAAGCGGCGGCACTTGGAAAAGCAGTTCCCGTTGTCGCGGCGGAAACGACTAGAAGATGGCTATCTTTGTCGCGCTTTCGACCACCTCTCCAGAGTAATGGTGTGCATTCCTAATTGATCACAAGCGTGAAACGGTCTTTTGTGGTACCAGGCTCCTCCACCGCCGGAGCCGACTTCGCCTGTTGCGGCTTGCTCAAATGGGTGCTGGTATCGTCGGTGGTGGTGACAGCTTTATTGAAGAGTGACCCTTTCGGCCCAGGCGACGAGTGCTTGCTGTAGTTTCTGATGCGGTGCTCTGAGCAGCTGTCCCTGTTTCCACGTCTGTTTAGAGAGCTGGTAGGAGCGACTTGGGAGGGCTTAAACCCTCTGACTCCCAAACAGCGCGATTTTAGGAAGCCAATGTTTGAATTGTGCAGTTTTGACGTATTGGGTTCCATTGCGCGTAGGTAATTATGGCCGGCCTATATGGGCCGCCGTATCCTCAGCCGTCCGACCCTGCGCCGACCGGGCCAGGCGGCTGAGGATTCCGAAGATGGGGACCGACTTCGGCTTCTGAACGGTCAGAACAACCCACGTGAGGGCGGACGTTTTTCAGTATCTAGATGACCCGAGAAGAGATATCGCCACGCTGCAGGGCTATCCGGCTATGAAGGCGGTATTTATTCACTACTACGCGAACTTGTGCTCGTCTTCAGTGGTAGAGACTTTTTTTCTTTGGCGAGTCATGTGCTGAGGCCGAACCGACGCTGTCTAGAAGACAGCCTATATGAGATGCTCACACAGCAACCTCCTCAGCAAAACAGATCTTATGTGAAAAACAAATGAATACTTTTTCTCAGTTCGCTGGTGTTCATTAGTAATTCGAGTAATTTGCTTAAACTGTGCTGTTTCTAGCATAGCTCATTTTGTTGTCACCAAGTATGTCGATTTCGGTGTCCAATGTTTGTTACTCTTGCTGTGAAACAGTGTACTTTTTTATTGCAATTGATACTTGTATTTATGTACTTTGTAACCGCCCCCCTCCTCAGTAATGTCTTAATGGCGCTGAGGGTACTATAATAAATAAATAAATAAATAAATTGAAAGTATCAATACGCTGCAGATTTACTTACAACTTTATGCTGCGCTTATAATATATCTCTTTGCAGAGTATGAGTATCCTTGAAATAAAAAAAAAGTATTTCAGTATCTGTATTGCTGTGTCTGTATTCCGGAATACTTTTTTCGCCTTATTGCGAAAGTATCTCCGAAATATCCCGTTACGGTAAAGGCAAATGTATCTCAGTATCTGTATTTTGGGCTTCCAGTGCATGTATTTCGATATCTGTATTCCGGAATACTTTTCCGAGTATCTCTGCCCAGCCCTGGCACCACATATTAAGCGACGCTTCCTATTGGCACACTGCGCTTGGACAGGCAGCGCTTCCAGCGCGGCGGGGTTCAGCGCCGCCGCGGCCGCTTCCGCGTCACTGGGGTGATAACATCCACACGCGCGCGGTCCGTACGGCGCAAGTGAGCACACACCGTCTGCACGCTTTCCGCTGCAACTGCTCGCTGGGTTTCAAAATGTCGAAGTCCTGAATGGACATCAATCAAGACTCGAATGAAGCTTGCTTCAGGCAGGCTACTGAAAAAAGCGCGCCACGTCCATAATGTTGAGGCCTGACCACATGTAAGCGTTGCAGCGTGTCAGCGCGTGACCTTTTGACGCGGCGCCGCGCGAAAGGGTCACGCGCTGACACGCTGCAAGGCGTACGTGTGGTCAGATCTTCAAAACTGTTACTCAGCGGACGGATGCTAGATTGCTGAGACCGGTGCGTCTCCCGAACGCGGATCAACCTCCCGTCTAAAAACCGCCAAGGTTTTAAGAAGTTTTTATGCCCTGGACATGTTACACTTTACCCTGTATGGAAGCACTCTTTAAATAAATGCGTCCTTTTCGCGGCTTGCCAATGCATAGCAGCAATATATCCGGCAAGTGCAAGCACGCCCTGTCGTTTGCCAGTCATAAGCGAGTCATCCAAAGGTGTATATGTATACGAATGTAAGGAAAGAATACCTGAAGAGCTCAGATATAGCCACACTGAAAAAAAAGGGAAAGAACAGAAAAGAAGAGGCTTACTTCTAAAGTTAGACGTAGCTTTGTGCATTCAGCAGGAAAAGTAAGCGGCGCACATTCAGTGAAATTCAAAGACCTGCTGAAGCGTCTAAGCCGCCATCACTGTGGCCGTAAAAGAGGCGCGAGCCAGCTGTTCTAGCGTTGTTGTAAAGAAAATGAAAATTAGAAAGAATGCTTCAGCAACCAGGCTATGTGTTCCTTTTGAATAGTTCTAATATTGCCCACGAAATGCCTGCCGCACATTCTACTGTTTTGCTTGGGGCTCTAGAATGTTCTGTCATGGTTCCGCACAAAAAATTATAACGATAATAGAAAAATATTCCCCTGGTTGTTGATCGATGCGACAATTAAGACACCGCGTTTTTGATGCCACACTGTGATTAAGAATCGCATCGAAACTACGGCTTATTTGACACAATGCTGCAAGTCCTGACCAGCCGACCCTGAAATAAGCACTATCAGTCGAACACAAAGAAAAATTCTAATTTGTCGCAACGAAAAACTTGAATCGAACGTTGACGTTTCTTCTACAGACAAGCCTTCCAGAAGCGGTAAAGCTTCGTTCCAGGTGAATTATTGTAAATGTTTCGGAAGCTCAGAGCGCAACAAGTCGCGCTGCCGCATCGCGAGAACGATGAATGACCGCGGAACCACGTTTAGTTGGCAAAAAGTGGCGAAAAACGCAAGCAAACAGCGGCGAAGATTGCCGCCTGCCGGTGCACCCGAAGCTGCAATCACCTGCGGACATATCTACTAGCGCGAAAAACACACAAAGGATGAGGTAAAAGAAGGCAGACAGGACGCAGCGCTAAACTTCAACTGATAATTTATTTCCGCAAGAAACAGGAAATGACAGGCTGCGCAGTAGGCTGCGCCACACGGAAGAAAACATTCAAAAAACGCCCCCATAGACGTCACAGATTTTTTCCTTCACATGCCAATGAATCGTGTCGTAGTTAGTCCAACGGTTCTATGCGCAGATTACATTTTAAGCATGCGCAGTCCTTGTTGCTGAGGGCCAGTTACGGTGCACTTACACACCGATCACCCGCTTTTCTTATGCAGAATGCCTCGTAGATCTCTCCGTCTGATTGACCTTGCAACCGCCTGAGCACACGGGCGCAGTGAAACTGTGCTGTGCACGCGTACCTTCGGCAATGGTCAGCAAGGTGGCCAGCGGCAGCGACAGCACTGACGGATGCGCGGTGTTCCCTCAGACGGTCGTTTAAACAACGACCCGTCTGGACGATGTAGCACTTTCCACACGACAGGGGAATCATGTATACCACTGCGACTAAGCATTCCACGAAGCGCGTGACATGTTTTCTCTCACAGGGTCGAGCACGCTCCGTGGCATTCACCATGCGGCACATCCCAGAACGTTTTGTCGGTGCAGTGAAAACAACTGAGACGCCGCATTTCAGTGCTGCCTTTTTGAGGAGGTGTGACACCCTGTGCATGTACGGCACCGGTACAGGGCGCACCTGCCTTGTCTGCTCATTATTCCCAGTGGTTGGTCGTGCATGCTTCACCTCTGAAATCAGGCTTTCGGCTATTGACACTATGGTGCCGTCAGGGAACCCGGCGCTTCGCAGTGTATTGACTTGGTGCATTACACTGCATGCCACCTGGTGCTCGCACGATTTGTGCAAGGCGGCTCGAAGGCTATTCATGGCTGTTCCCCTTTTGACAGTTTTAGAGTGGGCCGAATTATAGTTGAGGGTTGGTTTTTTACTTCGTGGGCAATATGCCTTTGTGTGTTTTTCGCGCTAGTAGATATGTCCGCAGTTCATACGCACCAACTAGCCCAACTCGCTTCTCTAATACTGCTACTTTCTAGTACATTGGGCCCGGTTCTTCCACCTTCTCTAATACTGCAATCGCCTTCTGCAATCACGTTCTCTAATACTGCAATCCTATATAGAGGGAGACCCACGCCGTGGGAGGCGCTGCGGTGCCTGGGGCTGTCAGTCAATGTGGGGAGAAAACTGGTTACTCGGGTGTTGACCCCTGCGCTGTCCCCTTCAAGCTGCCTTGAAAACGCGTTGCTTTGCTCGCACGCTGCACGCGTTCTGCACGTGTTTTTGAGAATTTCGCGTCGCGCGCGGTTAGGATCTGCACGCTTCTATCCGCGTGGCAGCAATTTGGTGAAAGGTCAGCGTCTGCTCAGCCATGCGGAGCAAGTGATAGCCGACGACGCCGTCCTCGTCAGAGCGAAGTGCATTTCGCAAGTGAAGGACGACGCTGTTTACGACGTGAAGTTAGCACAATGTTCCGTACGTTCGTAATTATGTACCTGTTTTATTTGGTTTGCCGTGTGTACTACGCACTCTCTATCTTTGTTACTCGATGCATGGGTAAGGCCGCTTCTGGTGCTTTAGGTTAAGCGGCCCTGGCGCTGTGACTACTATTAGTTGGGATACCTTAATTTACTAGCAACCATTCGAGTTATCGTTTGGTACGCAACACTCCAAAAATAAATGGGCTATTTCGGGCTTCTTTCTTTCCCGCAACAAAAATTGCCATCTATCTCGCGTCTCCTTTCTTGCATTATCACCGTTCTCATAGCCGGTACTCCGAGTTCACGAACAGCGTGCGTACTATCAACGTGACATAGCATTTTTAATAGGGAAATGACGAGCGCCCAGCTTTCAGAAAAACTTTTTTGTGTGCAGTCTGCAGGGGAAGAGCCAATTGCTGTCAAGGCATTTTATAATAAAAGAGTGCTGAGCTAGTTGGTAAGTATTCATCCTAAAAAGACAGGGCGCGCAAACACGGACACAAGAAAGAAGTCAGGACAGCACAAACGGCGTTTGTAGTGTCCTGACTTCTTTCTTGTGTCCGTGTTTGCACGCCCTGTCTTTTTAGAAGGCAATTTATCTTGGTCACTACCAAACCTGCACCGTGTTGTACGGGTTGTACCTGCACACTCAGTAACAACTAGTTCACTGTATCTGCCAAAAAAAAAACAATGGACGTGCAACAACGGCTAATGCTTTTTTTTTTCGTAGTTGTCATGGTCGTGCCCACTCAAGCGTGAGCTTCGCATCCATGCCTGTCCTCTGCTGTTTTCGTGCCATCTGTTTGGGAATCGGTAGAATTTAACTGGTGGAGCCGACTCCTTCGTGTTTGCATGGTAATTGTGATTTCTGTCGGGGTGAAATCGCAGAACGAGGGGCGTTTCACGTGCAGCGCGCGCTTCGCAAGTGTGTGGGAGCCAAGGGTAGCGGAAGGGTCGTAACACTCTACTAGTGGATGCTTTTTCCGGCAGGGAAATGGCAAGCGCTGGCGTCGGCGGGCAAACTTGAGCGGGCCTTCCCTATATACGCGTGTGCCACCGCTAGAGACGCTCTTGTCAACGGATAGTTAGAAGCGCAGTGTGCCCATGCCATGGCAGCGACAGGTAATTCTCAGTTCATCCTCCATCTCACTACTTTCTTGCCCCCACAACTCATCGAACGCCAAGACGTCGCTGGCGAATCAAGCGCACTCGACTAGTTGAGCTCCGTCAAGCGCGCCCGGCGCGCGCCGTTTGGCAACAGAGAGACAAAGCGCACGGTGTGGTTGAGCTCTGCTCCGCCAGGGGCCGCAACACTACCAGTATTTCTTATCTTTTTTTTTATATTTACCATACGGCGCCCCGAAGTTAGACAAAATCGTGGAGGAACACATCTGACACGTGATTTTGCCTTACTTGGTAGCGCCAGTTGGTGGCACCAGCTGAAGCGACTCGGCTCGCCAGACGACTTGTAAGTCTCAGACGATGTCGCAGCTTTATAAGTCACCATTCGCTAGAATCGCAGCACACAACTCCGCTACCGCAATCCATGGTATCCTAGAAAAGAAACCTCGAGATAAACACTGCCGCACAGCTGACGTCAATACGGAGCACGTTGTAACGCAGGCAGACGACACTCGCGTCCCGTCGGAGGTTCAGTGATGTGGGCTGAACGTATCCAATCAGATCAGTCGCCGGTGCTACGTGATGAGAAACAATGCTATTCAATGAGGAAGCGGGGTATTGAAAACTGGTTCGGTTGAGCCGCTGTGATCTCTAGCGATCCGCATGTTTAATGTTTTGTAATAAATAAAACAGTCGATGCAGAGAGCTTAAAACAGACTGCAAATGGCTTTAACGGCTCAAAGCGTTTATACAAAATTGCGCAACTGTTTCAGGGTCCCTTTACAATCACGAAGGCCACGCCTTTGTGTTGTGCAGGAGCTCTAGCCTCGTGGTTGATAGCCGTAAACATGTCGCACACATGCATTAAACGTATATATATATATATATATATATATATATATATATATATACAGATGGGTCATTCCATGCCAAGTGTCCCAGATGCGGCGCTTGCACATGGCTGATTTTTCTGATAAAATTGGCGCCTTTTTCTGTGCCACATGGAGTATTGTGGCAAAACATTCTTGCTCGAAAAAAATTTTGACGGTTGTGGCGCCCCCTCGCATTTCGCTTGTATTTGTTAAACTGTGCCTAATTGAAAAATGTGTATCAAATCAATTTTTGTGTGTTGCGCTTTGAAACCACGCTTGCGCTATTACAGAGGTTTTGTTTAGTTGTTGTATTTATTGGATGACAAGGGAGATAATACATCTGAAACGTGCTGTTAACCGCTATAGGAAGAAAGTAAACAAAACCATTCGAAGATATCAAGCCTATCGAAACTTTTACGGGAAAAACTTAGAGAAGCAAAAAAGTAGTGCTATGACGAGACGTTACCTACCTTTATGAAATCTTCACCACATCGATTTTGGCGTCACTTGTCTCAAAGCGATAAAAGCTCAGGTTTGGCGCATTGTCTTGTTGTGAATCATCAGTTAGTGACTGACAGCTCTACTATAGCTGATCTACATAACAGTTTTTTTCAGTCAGTGTTTAATGATTGCCCAAATAAAATTGATTTGCAAAAGTTCTCCACTACAGATTTATCGGCCATGCCTGATATTCAGATTACATATGAAGGTATTGTGTCGTTATTGCTTAATATCAACGAAACAAATCAATAGGTCCAGATGGCATACCGAATAATTTTCTGAGAAGATATGCAGAATGGGTCGCGCACTATCTCCTCGTCATATTTAACGCTTCGCTTGAACAAAGACAAGTTCCAGATGATTGGCTCATAGCACGGGTTGTGCCAACGCACAAAACTGGCGATCGACAAAAAGTTGAAAACTACCGCCCGATTTCTTTAACATGCGTGTGTTGTAAGCTTTTAGAACACATAATATCAAAATCAATGTATACATACCTCGAAGACAATAAGTTATTCCTTCCTAATCAGCACGCTTCAGACAGAATCTCTCAACAACCACCCAACTCTTGCAAACAGTCGATGACTTTACACGTGCTCTAAATGACAGAAGCCAGATCGATGCAATATGCCTAGACTTTTCGAAGGCCTTCGATAAAGTTCTGCACACTGAGTTAATGCAAAAATTAGTATATCTTCGCATAAACAACAGCGTTGTACAGTGGATAGGTGCGTACCTGACAGGGCGAACGCAATACGTAGAAGTAAATGGCCACAAGTCTAATCCACTGGAAATCACTTCCGGAGTACCACAGGGCTCCGTCGTAGGACCAATACTTTTCCTAATCTATATAAATGATATAACACGTAACATTGATACAAGTACAACGGCACGGCTATTTGCAGATGATTGCTTGATTTATAAAGAAATAAAAAATGCAAATGATCAGAAGGCACTCAACGACACCCTTGCAGTTGTCAGTAATTGGTGCACTACTTCAAAAATGGAAATAAATAAGACCAAAACTGTCGCGATACGCATCACGAATAAGAGTAAAGACGTCCTCGTCTACAATTATACTATAGGCTCTACCCCCCTCTCAAAAGTTGATGCCATAAAGTATTTAGGCATGACCATAACAGGTAATTTAAAATGGAGTAGCCATATAGAAAAAAATTGCTCAGCAGCGGAAAAGAAACTGTGGTATTTACGACGCAAATTGAAGCTCGCTACGACCCCGGTTATGCTAACAGCGTATCTCACGTATGTACGGCCAACTCTGGAGTACGCAAATATCATACGGGACCCCTCAGAAGTTGGGCTAATAAAAATGTTAGAAAGGGTACAGAGGAGAGCCGCTAGGTTCAGACTTTCAAATTACGCCTCGAAAGAATCGGTAACAGAAATGGTACGATTTTTGGGACTTCCCACTCTAGCTGATCGTCGAAAACTGGCCAGACTGAAATTCCTTTTCCTACTGTCAAAAAATAAACTAAACATAGATATAGACCAATACTTAACGCCACGCAGAGTAAGAATTCTGAGAGGAATTAATGAACATACATATGAAGTACCCCAACAACGCCTTAATATATATGCAAATTCATTTTTTCCAAAAACTATTCAGCAGTGGAATTCACTGCCCTCATCATTGCTCCAATGTACCTCAGTGGAAAACTTCGAGGAAGGGCTCAAGCAATATTTAGAGCAACCTGAGCTCGAAGATTGACATATATGTTTCACTTTTCGTTGTTAATTGTGTTATGCTGTAACTCTTGCTATATTAACTTTATTTAGGAGCTTGCTTAACAAATACACATCCGTATTGTATTGCACTGTATTGTTATTCTATTGTATTGCTTGATTTTTGTATTTTGAAATGTCGTATTTGTTGTGCTTGAAATGTTTTGTATTGTATTAGTGATAGCAACTGTAACACAACCCTGTAACGGCCTCAGGGCCAACAGTATGCTGAAATAAAATTCCGAAATTTGTTTGTTTCCCTACCAGCTACGTATTTTCAAAAACTGTAAAAATCTTCGAAATTCGGGATTTTTTCTTGAGCTATCTCTTACTCTCCCTAAGCAATCCTAATAGTAGTATGATTTTCAGGAAAGTGTATTTTAGTACAAAAATGTTTAGGGGTAAATTAGACTCCAAATGTTCCGGAAAAAAAGATTGACCGTATTTTTTGTACTGATGCGGTTCAAGTAAAAATCCTCGTGATACGGCGTTTGATAGAATACTTCATCATTAAGTAATGAAGAAAGTCTCATCAAATCGTTTTTTTTTGTTTTAAGGAAGAAAAGTTTTGAATTTGGCCCACCGAACGTGCCCTGCATTTCGTTTTGTTGCCACTTTGCCGCCAAACACGTGGTCGCCCTTGTCGCTGACACTTGTCACAGGCGGCGGCAAGATAAGAGATGTATGTGAGTGGCTCGTGAGTGCTCTAAAGTCCTGTCGTGTTGACGTCAGAGCCACGAGCAATGAATTCGCGTTACAATGTGAGCTTGCTTGGCGGGCCCAATGGGAAGCATAAACGCCCGAGAGCAGCTTATGGTATCCTTGGCAGATAGTGCTACAGGGCGGTCTGCACAACTAGTATACACATACTGAAAGAAATAATGCACATATATACACTTCTTTTTTTTCGACGATCGACGCGTGAGCGGGGTGTTTTGATGTGCGCCCGTGAAATAGCGTTAATCTGTGTACAATGAACGAACGCAGCCGTGCATTAATTGAAAAACGCTTGGAAGCGCTGGATTAGCTGCGCGCGAGCACGCGTCTGCACTGCAAACGCAAACTAGCCGAATTGGTCGTTTTAAGGGCTACAATCCTCCTTAATACTACCTTCATCTGGACAGTACTACCTTAGGGTGTAATGAGGTGGGTGTAATTAAGTTCTGCGTCCTCAATTTTACTTCGTTAAGAAATTATGTGGAAGAAAGGAGGTAAATTCCCTATCTGACGCCATTCGTCAAATGGAGTTAGAGGAACGAAAAACTCCCATCTCATTTCCTCTGGCATGTTTTCTCTTTTTTTTTTCCGAGGCTTTCCATAATGCCTTCAGTGCTGGCGGGCATGTATGCAGCTGTGCGGGGGAAAGAAGTAAAAGAAAGAGGCGGCATGCTTCAGCGCACTAAATATCCCTTGCACGAGAGAGAGATATACGCCCAGAGAGAGAGATATACGAGACCCTCCGAACGGCTGGAGAGGAAGCGAGGAAGCCCTTTGGTGTTGGCGGCTGAAGCCTACTGCGGCCCGCCCCCGCCACGTCAAAAGCAAGCCAGACGAGGCGCTACCGAAGTGAAATGGGACAAAGCTTGGCACCGCATGCGCGCGCGAAGAAAAAAAAAACAGGAAGAAAAGAAACGTGAGGAGGGAGTCGTTCCCGCGGCTAAAGCCTGTTTCACATGCGAGCGACCGAGCGGCGGGGCCCGCAGCGATCGAGCGGCAGCAGGACGCTCGGACGCGGCTTCGTTTCACATGCACCGCTTTTGCGCGGCGCGCGCCTCTGCGATGCGCAGTGATGGTTGTGGGAAGCGCCCGTTATCCGCGGGTTTCCTTTCACCGGGCTCGCTTGTTTTGGTGCGCTTGGGTTGCAAGTTTCACGAGCCTTCTACTTCGGTGATCGATTTTCACGCGCCTAAACCTTGAATGATGAAAATGTGCAGTGTATCAGAGTGCAATTAAACAACTTCAGTAGTCACGTTTATTTCTGTTCCACCTTTCTTTTTTTACCACGCAAGTCATGTTGCACGCCAATACACTTGGCCATGGAAAAGCAAAAGAAAGAATTTGTTTTTGGGGTTTTAAGCTTTCACAGGGCTTTCGGTGGCTTTTGCTCTCGAATGCCGCAAGGCGTTGGTGCGCCGTATGGGCCGGCAACCGGATGCAAGCGGCCCAGTCGACGACATTGTGGGTTTGTGAAGGAGCTCGTCTCTTTTTTTTTTTTGCCTATTGACATTCTGCAGTAAAGAGGCGGCGGCATTTGTCGTCTTCGGGGTACGTGACCACTAAAAAAAAAAAGAAAAAGAAAACAGTAAACTATTCGAACGTGCTGCACCAGAGTAGTAAAAAAAAAACAACTGAAACATCTGCTGCGAACAAGTGCGGAGTGTCGTAGGTTCCCCCTGTCCGGACCTATGTTGGTGTCACGATTCGATAAAAATACAAAAGAACAAAATGACACGTGCAAACGATTTGTCTGCTTTGATGGAAGCGCAGTAAAGAACAACAAAAGGAAAAGAACGGCGTTTTCTACACTGCCAGCTCGTTACAGCAAATGTCGTCTGCTAGGAAACCGAGTCGGAGCGAGTTCCTCCCGGCGCGCGCGGCTGCTCTCGTCTCCATCCCTACAGTCACGTGCCACCACGTCACTGCTCCCCCATTGGTTGACCTTGGGCAGACGCTCTAGACGCGCTGCCGCGAGCGAATTTTTCCAAATGGAGCGAACAAGATCGCAGCGTCCTTTGGTCGCCCTTAAAACCTGTTTTTGGGCTTCCGCGACGGCAGCCGCTCCGCTCTTGGAGCAAAATCGCTGCATGTGAAACAGGCTTAAGCCTTGTGAACGCCACTTCTCAAGTGATCAGCTGTGTCGGTCGTGTGTGCGCGTTTTGTGCCCGCAGCCTCACTGTGTTCTCGCCGCTGGATGTGATATACGTGGTTTGACGACAGTGCGACATGCTGCGCTGCGAGTGCGATAATCGCGACGGCCTGTCGACTCAAGCGAGCGTGCCGCTGTGCATTACCAAGCAGATGATGGGCACCCTGCGTGCTCGGCACAGTCAGGAACAAAAATGGTAAGTAATACTGATGTTCTCTCTCTTTGCGAGCCGTTATCGTCGCTTATGCCCCTGTAGATGACCTTCTGCACATTGCGTCGCTTGAAAAGTGCAATGAAAAGCAAAAAAAAGAAAGAAAAGAAAATCGGCATGTCAAGCTTGCGAAATGCCCGCCAGCGCCCCATGAGCGTGGCATGTAACCCATACCGTACATTACACGCATGTCATTCATTGTTTCCATGTTACCAGCTGTCATTTATGTACGTCATACAGTCACGTCACGCTATACCAATCTTGGTATGATGATATCAAGTTAGAGAACCGGACGCGAGTGCACCAGGCTCCATGCCGTAAATGACATACATGTCGTTATTTTCATGTTACTATGTGTCATTTATGTTCGTCGCACAATCACGTCACGCTATATCAATTTAGGTGTATGTCGAGCTAGCGAACCGGCCGCGAGCGCACCATGAGCGTGGCGTGTGTATATGACATGCATGCCATTATTTTCATGTTGCCAGCTGTCATTTATGTTGGACGTACAGTCACACTGCACAATACCAGTTCTGGTGTATATGAAGCAAGCGAAACGGCCACTAGCGCCCTCGAGACCATGTTGTCAAAATAACGCCATACATGACAAGCGTATCATGATTTGCACGTTAGAAACTGTCGTTTATGTGCGTCATACACTCTTGTGACGCCATACGTATTTTGGTAAATATCAAGTTAACGAAACAGTCGCAAGAGAACCAAGAGAGTGACGTGTAAATCATGTCGTTAATGAAATGCATATCATGATTTTCAAGTTAAGACCCATCATTCATGTTCTTCATGCAGTCGTGTCATGCCACATGAATTTTGGCATACATCCCATTAACGAAACACCCACACGAGCTATGAGTCGTAGGCGGCTAGATCGATAGGTAGATAGATCCGTTCAAAGTCGTAGAAGTGTTTAACAAATGCTTCGCATTTAAGTCGTTAAACTCAGATAGCAATGATGTGTGATGCATGTTTTGGAACTTCTGTAAATATCACTCATGCTTCATACGACCAGTCAATCGACCCAGGAGTGCGCCCTGGTAAAGTTGTTTGCACGATATAATTTTCTTGCCTGCGATAAAGCATGAATGAGGCATGATGCTTTCAGGGAATATACATTAGAGCAAAAGGCCACGGTTATCACAATGTCACATGATGGAATGTGCATAAAGGACAACTTTCTTTTCTATTTATTCTTTTCTCCAACTTCATTTGTTTGTTTTAATCCTTCGTCATCGTGTCAATTTGCGCACATTGACATGTGACAAGACCGCGCGCTCTCATTTTGCAGCATCTACCTTGGATGCATATCAAGGTACATTAACATCATTAGCTTGGATTCATTTAGCTAGAACGAATAAATCATGTTAAAGATATACAATGACGGCCATATCATGTGACAGACATCTGCTAAGTGCAGTGTGTATTGTGAAGCACATGCGTTTTATGGTATTAAATGAATGGATAAATGTTTATTCCAGCAAAATACAGAAAATGGGCCTCAAGTGAAAAGCAATGGTACCTTGAGAAGTGCACAAGGCCCAGTAGAGCAAAAAGAGAGACAGAGCAGCAGAAACGTGTGCACGTTCAAAGGCAAAACATATACGCATACAAAAAGAAACAGGAAAGACAAAGCAGAAGAAACGTGCACATTCAAAGGCAAAACACCTACGCCATCTGCAAAGTGACAAAATCAAAAAGGGTGAACATTTATGCTAGTGAAAACAATGAAAATCAGAAAACAGTGAAAACAGAAAAGAAGGAACGGCCATTCAACGGCATGGAAGGAATGCAACTTCATTGGTCACGTATCAACAGTGGAATTTGCCAAGGTTACATGTGCATATTCGTAGCCATTAGGAGATGTACAAGGCTAATTTAATCGCATTGATATAAGTCAGCTGTTGAGTCTGTTGAACCAGATTGTTGAATCATCTTGTTTATTCCCTCTCGTTAATTTGCTGTTTTGCATTATGTTGCCATAGTTTTCAAGGTCAATACATACTATCATGACTGTTGACACAATTTGACAAGGTGAAAGCGCTGTTATTGTGCCCAGGCCTTAGTTTATCCTCACTAGAAGTGCGCTGTTTATTTTTGCCATGGTTCAGTGCCAAGTTGCCCAATCTTCACTCCTAAACAGAGTAGGTGCGGTTAATCAAGAGCTTGCTAACATTCACAACCCTTTTAAAGTGTACTTATAATGATAACTTTACTGACATCAAACACTACCCACATAATGGTAAACATGGCAAGAGTACACTTCTGGTGGTGTTCCGCATTTTTTTACATCCGTTTGTTTTTCGCCCTGGGCACACGAAGTCACACGCTCACAAGGAAATACTTAGCAGGATCTCAATTTTGTATTTATTTCGTATTTTGACAAAATGTCTGCAATAAGGATAGTCAAGTGCGAATCTTCGATAAGACATTCATTTTTAAGTATACAGAAATCTTAGTGGACTTCTTGTTTGTGTAATTTTCAGGAATAGACTTCTGGCAAAGCAGCAAGTGTTGCTTGCCCACCAGTCTGTGTTCAAGTCAAGTGTATTGTGGGCATGAGTGTCGGCAGGATTTTGTCTTGGGGGTGCAAGGCGGCGTACGTGTCGGCCTGATGAGCAGGAGAGCATTGGTGTAGCTTGGGTGGGGTCAAGTGCTGGTGTGTCTTGATGGCGGCAGCTGCCCTTTGTGCAAACCCCTGCCGACACCTATGATTGTGGGAACACCCTGATGTGCCTCACTTTACACTATGTCGAACAGCTCGTACATCTTATCACATTTAGGCCAACACTGGTATTGATGCAGAGTGTTATGCGCAATACTGCGTGCGACCTTTCTGATATCGTGTGCATTTGAAAGTTTCGCATTGCTTAAAAAGACGCTGAGTGGACCCAGTGTTATTCAGCAAACATAAGTCTTAACAGGGGCAGTTGGGCGAGTTGGTGTATATTCGTAGTTAAAGAGGGTGCAAAAAAATCACAGCACAGAGAAATGAAAGGGACAGCATGACGCGCTACGAGCAACTGAAGTTTAATCGAAACCACAGAAAGATGTAAACACACAGTACGAAAAAATTACAAGACTAAACAATCACACATCCACAGAGTAATGAAGGGGGCAGACAGGACAATGCGCTACTAGTAACTAAAGTGTAATCAAAACCACAGAAAGATATAAACACACATGACTAAAAAAGCCGCACATGTTCAACTTCAGTTGTTGGTATTGTGTCGTTCCGTACCCTTTGTTGCTATGTGTTCTGATTTCGTTTTCACGTTTTCATTACCTATGAACTGAACTCCTGACTGTTTCACAGTCTCTATATATGTGTGGTCAATTTTTATTCATCCTCATGGCATATCAAGTCCCAGGATCCAATGTGCAAAGCGACCAGTCACTATTTACAGGAATTTTTTATTTAGTGACTGTGATTGCCTAATTGCAAGTTGACGTTGCAGCCATGGTGCTTGGATTATTTTCAATGTGGTAATTATGCGTAAGCCATCAAGTGAGGAATTAAGGATGAACTTTTGAGTTACAGATGGCACTAGCTGGCATAAAAACATTGAAGCATGGCTGTACTTGTTATGCATATTAGAAGTATTGGTACATTGCAGTCATGTGATTATGGCGACAAGTTCCCAAGCACACTTCCAGAAATTTACGATGGCTTCCAGGTATCTGTGAGTAAATATGTACAGCAACATATGAAGGCAACCTTGTAATTTTGTGAGCACTGCTGTATGCTTTTATGCACCTTGGTAAGTGGACCTACAGTCAACACCACAGGTCTATTTTGGGCTTTTTGTAGGAAACTCAACTCCAAAATCATGTGCGACATGTTTTGATGCCGTAGGGCAAACTAATGCAATAACCAACTGTACAACTGCCTGTCTACACGGTTTCATGTTTCCCAAAAGTGATGCTAGCCTTATTGTACTAATTAGTTGCCTTCGTGTGTAGGCTGACACCAAGCTCCTTGGGTAGCTTATTTTTTTGGATTATACTTACGTACTGGCACGGTGAAGTGCACACGTTAGTGCGCATCAGGATGAGATTTTGCACCGTACTTTCGTATTGCTTTACTGCTGTGAATTATGTATAGTGCTTAGGCTGTACTGTATATGTTGTTCCACGTGTTCAGTTTTGGGAGTAGGTTCTGTGCACGACGATGGAAATATATACCTATATCCTTACATTGACACGAGAACTGCTGCTGTTTTGATTCCAATAAAATGTTGCAACCACTGGTTCTTGTACCAATTCAAGTATGACTACTTGTCGTGCATGCAAATTGAAGAAATGAATTTGTGCTTGCAAAACAAATTGCTGAAACACTGCCTGCTCAATGTAACTGCTTGTGTTTTATTACCAAACACATTGAACAGATGATTCACAGATTATGACACATTGTAGAAGATAGGCAACAGAAAGACAGAAAGTCATCACTGTGTTCTAACGTAGATTGGGTGATCTTTTATCAATAGTAGCATAATTGAAGATTGCTGTTGTATAAATAAAGTTTAACGTAGTGTGCAGGTGGACGAGGGAGTGCACATATGATAGTTTTTCCAGTTTTCTGCATATTTACTACAGTCCTCGTGTTACTGTGTTACGCTTGTAAAATTCTGAATTGCAAACAAGCCAACCTCTCTGTTCGCTGTGGTGAAGTAATTCAACAGAACCATATTTTCTCAACAACAGCTGTTCCATTGAGGAAGAGGGTAATGCTTTTTTTTAATGGGTACTGCATCATCTGTCTGAGGGGAGGGCCAAGTACACATGGACGTTCACAAGAGAGAAGTGCAAGTACATTAACTTTTTTGTTTTGTGGGAGACCTGTCACCGGTAAACTGGGGAGGTTGTCCTTGACCTTGGAGCACGCTTTAGGCATTCGCTTTAACGCGGTGGCGTGATGCGTACCAATAAAAGCTAATTAATAAGAAATGTTGGTAGTATCCGAGTATGAAAGCAAATAAATACTGAATATGCGTTATAGAGAATCGCTGAATGCCGTGCTAAAGCGTGCATTGTGAATAAGCGCGAATTGCGGAAATGAATAAGCGTTCAGCTGCTCAGAAGGCGCTGCTCGCGGCTGTACGCGCGCATTCAACGCACTTTATGTAGGCGCGTTACAATGTCCTTGTAACTCTGGAATTTTCTGCGTGTGTAATTTTCATATGCGAACGCAGGCGGTCCCCGCTAAAGGGTTCATTGCGAATAAGCAATTGCGGAAACAGATTTTTGTTCAGCTGCTCAGAGCGCGCTGCTGCCCCTGCGTGCAGCTCGCGGCAGTACGCGCGCATAAAATGCACCTAATGTAGGCGCGTTACAATGTTCTTCTAAGTCGGGCATCTGCGTGTGTAACTTTCATATGAGAACGCAGGCGGTCTTCGAACCGCTCATAACACGCTGCCGCATCTGGACGCGCGCAGTTCGCGGCTGCAGAAATAACGAAAATTGCTCCACAGCATACGCTCATGGAATGCACATACGTTCGCTCATCTGAAGATACCTTTGTCACGCTGGTATTCACGAATTTAGCGCGAGCGAAGAGGGCACACGTTTATAATTTTTCTAGCGGCACGACACGGTGAACCGGAGAATTCGCAGCCGAGGGTGTTTACGTCGATCGGCTCGGCCTGCATGACTCCCCACAAATTATGTATTGACCTTCCGCAAGAGCAAACACACGCCGATGGTACAAGAACAGAAGTTCGAAGTTGTGCCGACGGGTTACCAGCCGCTTTGTAGATACATTGGCACATATATAAGCCCACGAAAAAAGCAAGCTTGCAAGTGGTGGCGCTGTGGTGTAATGGTTATGGTGCTTGCTTTGAGTGCGTGTGGTCGCGAGTTCGATTCCTGTGTCGTGCGTACTTGTATGCAAATGTCATATATGTGCATAAATACTTTGATGTCCATTTTCTACTATGTCCTAGTGATGAGTAGTAGCGGAAATTGGCCGGTAAACGTAATATAGTGCCTAAAATATACTTTTTTTTTTCATTTCGCGACCGCTCTAGGGCCTCGTATAAAAGGAGGCTTTAAAAGCTCTCAAAAAAAACCAGAAAAACTTCCAATGCGCTCCGTTCAAGCCCTCAAAATGAGTTCAATAAAAACACAAATTTACCTCCTTAGTTCCGTCTAATCGCTCCCTTAAAGGATGCAAATAAAACCTCCTTTTGAACCTCCTTTTGAAGGGGGTTTTGCGTAGTACCTTTTGGATGCACGTTATGCGTCGAGCCCAAAACTCCCTAAAAGGCTCAAACCCGTTTGCAGTGTATTTCATATTTGGCGTGTTTAGCGCGCTTTTGATTTTCTCGGAAAAAACAACCACGCCGATTTCAACAAAAAAATGAATGTTTCACTCTTGAGTTTTGAGGCGCGGTACAACATAAAGTTTTGGTTTCACCGATTCGAACAAGAATAAAAAAGTTGTCTTATTTAAGGTAATTAATTTATCAGCTATTAGTCATGAAAAAATACAGTTTGTATGTATTCACGGTTTCTTCTAATATACAAAGGTGGAACTTTCCTAGAACGCATGGTTGTTTTTTATAAAATCATGGTATAATTTAGCTGGGACAACGGGTATATACAAGGTGTCCCAACTATCACGCAGCATGATTTTAAAAAAGGGGGAACGGCATTAGTCGAAGCAAACGTAGTGCATATCGTTTCCAGTATACTGGCGTAGCCACCACTCTTTTCTTTAGTTAATGAGGTGTAATTAATAAGTAATAATTATATTTATAGCTCAACAAGCGATTATGTAATATGAAAATGTGAATGATGCTTTGCAGGCACCTTCAAACGACATCTAACTGCGCTAATTTCAACGACGTACAAATTGTGTGCTAATTTTTTTTTTCGGCTGATGAGGAAAGCCAGCTAAATATAAAAAATAAGACGTGACTACGCTCCAAGCCGCAAGAGAAAGCAGCGCCCTCAAATAAGCCTACTGCAAGCAACCGCTTTGCTTGCTGTCCGTTGCCAGATACAGTGTTTCGCGCTTTGGCAGGGCTACAGATCGGGCGCCATCATGCGTCGCAATCTTGCAGGGATTCATTCCACTCGATTATAACGGCACTATCATTTGGAGATCTCACGACAGACTATTTCCATCGAAAACGCATCAACAGAGCCTTTGTGATTATGGCCTGACTCTGTAAGGTCAAAGCGGGGCGTTTCTTCGGCCGGGGAATGGCAGATAGGGCTGTCTATATTCTTTTCGTTCAGCATTTTTTTCCTTCATACAGCCTACCTCAGAGTGAGCCTGTTTGAGGGCGCAGCTTCCCGATACGCGCAATAGTCTAGTCATGTGCCATATTTTCAGATTTCGCGGGCTTACATTATCAACCGGAAAAAGTGAGCGCGCAATTAGTACGCTGTTGAAAGTAGTGCAGTTAGATGTCACTTGAACATGCCTACATACGTCTCATTGACATTTTAATAATTAGTAGAGTACTTGTCGAGTTACAAATATAATTTTCACAAATCAGTTGGACATCATTAACGAAAAAATACGCGTGGCTACTCCAGTGCACTAGGAACTATATGAACTAGGTTTGGTTTGTGTAACGACGTTTCTATTTTTTTTACTCGTGATGCGTGATAGTTGGGACACCCTGTATATAGCATATGTGTTTGCGCGTGTGTGTGTTTGTGTGTGCGTGTGCGTGCGTGCGTGCGTGAGCGCGCGCGCGCGCGCGCGCGTGTGTGTGTGTGTGTGTGTGTGTGTGTGTGTGTGTGTGTGTGTGCGTGCGTGCGTGCATGCGTGCGTGCGCGCGCGCGTTTGCATTACTATCAATATCAGAGAAGAAAGTGCGAAATGGGGAATTTTAATGTCTGGGAATGTGCATTTTTCGGCGTACTACGGAACATCGTAGCGTCCATTCTCCTAATGGCATGGGCAGCTTAATATTCTCCCATTGTCGAGTACATGTAGTACTCTAAGGCATTCACCTTTTGCTTTACACCCGCAAGTAGCCCCCATTCTGTAGGTTACACAATTGATAGAGCCATGATATTCAGACAAAAAATATGGGCTACACGAGCGACCTCAGGTTAGCCATTTGCAAAAACCTAATAAAAACTGTAGAGAAGCATTGGAAAGCTCTAATGGGTCGTCCTCTCAAGCGCCTCCTAGTGGGTCACCCTCTTCGCCTATTCTCGGAGAGCACGCCCCTCGTGCTCGTGCTCTTGAGAGTCTGCGAGTCTGTGCTCTGTCGTTGTGCATCGTCGCCGTCAATCTCGCCGTCAATAAACGTCTTAACAAAGTGGTGGAGAGTGCTGTACCGTCACCACAACTTCGGTCTCCATTCGATGCCCCTGGAGCTTCGATCCCGTACCGTGCCATCTACCATGCCGCAAGACGCCGCTCAGCAAACGCCGCCTCCTGCTCCGACCGCTTGTCCCGGTGTCCCCCGCATCCGTGACCCTCCTATCTTCACCGGCGCGGATGGCACCGACGTGGAGGACTGGCTCGCGATTTACGAGCGGGTGAGTGTTCCCAATAAATGGGACGAAGCGGGCAAGCTGAGCAACTTAGTTTTCTACCTCGCGGGTGTGGCAGGCATGTGGTACAACAACCATGCATCCGACTTCCCGACGTGGTCTGATTTCAAGACCGCCATCGTCGACGTGTTTGGCCGCCCTGTCGTCCGTAAGCTGCAAGCCGACCAGCGGTTGCGTGAACGGGCCCAACAGGCCGGTGAATCGTTCACGAGCTACATTGAAGACATCCTTGACTTGTGCAAAAAAGCCGACGCGAGCATGCCGGAGTCTGACAGAATCAGGAATGTTATGAAAGGCATCGACGACGATGCCTTCACCATGCTGCTGGCCAAAAACCCTCGCACAGTGGCAGAGGTCATCACGCTGTGCCAAAGCTACGAGGAGCTGCGCCGGCAGCGCTTGATGACCCGTCGACCGCCATCACGCGATGCTGATCTCGCGGGCTTGTCGGCCATTTCCGACCACTCCACCTTGCTCGCCGAAATCAAGTCGTTCGTGCGTGAGGAAATTGCCCGCCAGATCTCTCTACTGGCTTTCGCTCCACCGCAGCGTGTTGACCAGCCGCCCACTACCCTCCTGCCTCCTCTCCGCCGAGCGATTCAGCAGGAAATCGCAGAGGTCATTCCTGAATACCACCAACCGCCTCCAGTGCATGCGCCACTAAGCTACGCGCAAGCTGTAGCCAGGCCGCCCCCAGCGATTCCTGTGGCTGCACCGCGAAGTTACGCCGAAGCCGTCGTCGTACCCCAGGCCTTCGACGCGGCTGTGCCGCCTACGTACGTCGACGTCGTCCCCAGGCCCCGACACCTGCCCACAATGCCCTCATATCAGCAGCCGTCTCGTCCGTCCCGTTCTGCGACATGGATGCGTCCCGCGAACCGCTGGCGCACTTCCGACAACCGCCCCATCAGCCCTGCCCAACCAATCAAGCCAACCTTATTATGACCAAGCGCCGCCTATGTCACCGACGTCCCGCGCCGCAACATCTACCCGCCGGTCACCGTCTCCACGACGTCGCTCACTGTCGCCTATGCGGCCACGTCCGGTCTCCCGTGACCAGGAAAACTAGTCGTCGCAGTCCACGAGGCAAGGGCTGCGACGCTATCGAACTGCGAAAGCCCTCAGCGAAGCCCATCGAACGTGATAGACGTGTTTGTGGACGGTGTTCGCGCATCTGCCCTTATCGACACTGGAGCCGCCGTATCCTTCATGGACACCAAACTTAGCCGATTACTGCGAAAAGTGACGACGCCACTTTCTGGTCTCTGCCTCCGTACAGCCAGCGCCCAAAGTATTCACCCTACGGCGGTGTGCACCGCCCGCGTCATTATTCAGGATGCTCTCTACGCCGTCGAATTGATCATAATTCCTGCCTGCTCTCACGACGTCATCCTAGGATGGGATTTTCTCTCCTTCCACGACGCCGTCATTCATTGCGCACCAGCCGAAATAGAGCTCTCACCGTTCCCTGATTGGACGCCGGCAGACAATCCATCGGCTGCGGGCAAGGTACATGTCAAAGACGACACCAAGGTGCCTGCAAACTCGTCAACGGCGGTGTCAGTCTACTGCGCAAGTCTTTCCGACACCGTTGCACTCCTCTCGCCATCGGACCGTGTTTGCACGAGGAAAGGCTTGCTGGTGCCTTTCACGACCGTGCAAGTCACTCAGGGCAGCACCTCTATTTTTGTTATCAATCCATTCCCGTACAGTGTCACGTTGGTGCAAGGGGAATGTCTCGGTAGCGTGGAACCCCTCGAAGACGCACAAGTTATGGACGAACCAGATGAAATGCACTGCCACAATTCCAGTACGCTCGGTGCTGTTTCCACGTCTGGTTCATCAACCGCTGATGTTTTTGGTTCCTCCATTGCTGACAACCTTACGCCAGTCCAGCGTTCCCAGCTTCTGGGCCTGTTGGAAGAATTTCGCTCTTCTTTCGATGTCGCTCAAACTTCTCTCGGCCGCACGTCCGCCGTTACGCATCGCATCGACACTGGCACCCAGCCGCCACTGCGGCAACGTCCATATCGCGTATCTCCCACAGAACGCCGTGTAATCAACGAGCAAGTCGACGAGATGCTTCGCCGCGATGTTATTCGACCTTCTAACAGCCCCTGGGCGTCTCCTGTCGTTCTTGTGGCGAAGAAGGACGGTTCTGTGCGGTTCTGTGTGGATTACCGACGACTTAACAAGATCACTCGCAAGGACGTGTATCCACTACCGCGAATAGACGACGCGATTGACAGCCTGCAAGGCGCAGAATTCTTTTCATCTCTTGATTTGCGCTCAGGGTACTGCCAAGTACCTATGGCTGATGACGCTCGACTGAAGACCGCCTTTGTCACGCCCGACGGCTTGTGCGAATTCAACGTCATGCCGTTTGGGCTGTGTAATGCGCCCGCCACCTTTGAGCGCATGATGGATACCGTTCTGCGCAACCTGAAATGGCACACATGCTTATGCTACCTCGACGACGTCGTTGTTTTCGCTCCGGACTTCTCCACGCACCTTCAACGCCTGCGGCATGTTTTGACGCGTTTGAGCGAGGCCGGTCTGCAACTGAATCTAAAGAAGTGCCGATTTGCAGCACGGCAGCTGACAATACTCGGTTACGTAGTGTCCAAGGACGGTATTCTCCCCGATCCAGCCAAGCTTCGGGCCGTGACCGAGTTCCCCAAACCTACGTCCGTCAAGGAACTGCGCAGTTTCGTAGGACTGTGTTCCTACTTTCGGCGCTTCATTCGAAACTTCGCGACTATCATATCGCCGCTGACGAAGCTCCTCGGAAGTAATGGGCCGCTCAATTCGTGGTCGTCAGAGTGCGACGAAGCTTTCGCGAAGCTCCGTCGTTTGTTGACGTCGCCTCCTATACTACGCCACTACGACCCTACGGCTCCTACAGAGGTACACACGGACGCCAGCGGTGTGGGCCTTGGCGCTGTCCTTGCGCAGCGCAAGCCAGGGTTCCCTGAATATGTCGTGGCATATGCAAGTCGCACGCTTACCAAAGCCGAGACCAATTACACCGTCACCGAAAAGGAATGCCTGGCGATTATCTGGGCCCTTACGAAGTTCCGACCTTATTTGTATGGTCGCCCATTTGATGTCATCACCGACCACCATGCACTTTGCTGGCTATCATCATTGAAGGATCCATCAGGCCGCCTCGCCCGCTGGGCACTTCGCCTACAGGACTACGACATCCGCGTGCTGTACCGCAACGGACGCCAGCATGCTGACGCCGACGCACTCTCGCGCTCCCCCTTGCCTGACGACAATACCCACAGCTCAATGTCTCACAATTCCGTTTCTTCCATCGACATTCACACCATCGCTACCGAACAGCGCAAGGATCAGTGGATCGCTTCACTAATAGACTTGCTTACTGATCCATCGGCGACACCATCCACTCGCGCGTTGCGTCGTCAAGCCCATCATTTCGCCATTCGCGACGACCTCCTTCACCGACGCAATTACAACGCCGACGGCCGCCAGTGGCTACTAGTAATACCCCGCAGTCTCCGTTCTGACTTGTGCGAATCCTTCCACGCTGATCCGCAGTGTGCGCACTCTGGGGTATTGAAAACATACCACCGCATTCGCCAACGGTACTTTTGGCGAGGGATGTACCGCTACGTGCAGAAGTTCGTTCGCTCCTGCATCGATTGTCAGCGCCGCAAAGCTTCAACACACCAGTCACCAGCAGGTCTACAGCCTTTACCTTGCCCTGACCGGCCGTTTGGGCGCGTTGACATTGATTTGTATGGGCCACTTCCTCTGACGTCGGCTGGTAACCGCTGGGCCATCGTCGCTGTAGACCACCTTACGCGATACGCCGAAACTGCCGCCCTCCCAGCGGCTACAGCGCGCGATGTAGCCTCCTTCCTGCTCCACCGGTTCATGCTGCGCCACGGTCCACCCCAGGAGCTGCTCAGCGATCGAGGCCGTGTCTTCCTGTCGGAAGTCGTCGAAGCCATCCTCAAAGAGTGCAACGTTGTTCACCGCAAAACTACTGCTTACCACCCGCAGACGAATGGCCTCACCGAACGCTTCAACCGCACGCTCGGCGACATGCTATCGATGTACGTCGCCGCCGATCACACAAATTGGGATTCGATTCTGCCTTTCGTCACCTACGCCTACAATACCGCCCCTCAAAGCACAACTGGTTTCTCACCCTTTTTCTTATTGTACGGCAGGCACCCGTCGCACACAATCGACACAATCCTTCCATACACGCCGGATCGATCGGAGTGTGCGCCTATTTCTGCCACAGCCAGACTTGCTGAGGAGTGTCGCGAGCTTGCCAGGACCTTTACTACGCAGGACCAAGAGCGGCAGAAGAGCATTCGCAGTGCCACCAACACTTCTGCGGCCACGTTCCTCCCTGGAGCGCTCGTATGGCTCTCGGTTCCTACCACTGCAACTGGCCTCTCTTCCAAACTACTACCCAAATACGAAGGCCCCTACCGTGTCGTCGAACGCACATCCCCGGTCAACTACCTGATTGAACCTATTGAACCATCTTCGGACATGCGCCGTCGAGGGCGCGACATTGTCAACGTGGAGCGCCTCAAGCCCTACCATGACCCGCTCATAGTGACCAGCTGTTAGGTCGCCAGGCGGCTCCCTTTTCGTACCCGGGGTAATTGTAGAGAAGCATTGGAAAGCTCTAATGGGTCGTCCTCTCAAGCGCCTCCTAGTGGGTCACCCTCTTCGCCTATTCTCGGAGAGCACGCCCCTCGTGCTCGTGCTCTTGAGAGTCTGCGAGTCTGCGCTCTGTCGTTGTGCATCGTCGCCGTCAATCTCGCCGTCAATAAACGTCTTAACAAAACTATCATATAATGAAGTCAAGAAAGGTATAGGGGACGTTTATTGCGGTGTTTTGAGTGTATTGTCGCCATTATGATGTAGATGTGAAGAAATTAAACTGTACGAAAAGACAACTTGCCGCCGGCAGGAAGCGAGACATTATGATTATGAGTGACACCGTAGTGGAGGGCTCCAGGAACTTCGAACACCTGGGCTTCTTTAACGTGCGCTAAATTATAAGTACACATGCATCGAAGATTTCGCCTCCATTGAAATGCGATCTCTGTGGGCGGCATCAAACAGCCGAGTTTTGGATTACGATCCTCATGCTCTAACCAAGTGAGCTACGGCAGCGCTCATCCCCTCGTGCACTTTATCGTGTATTTAGGCGCCCGCAAAGCTGGGAGTGTTAGTCAGCGCCGCTCGAGCGGCGTTTGCTAAGACTCCCATACCGAGGAACCGCAGTGTGCTGCTAGCACTCCTCCTCTTGGTCGCACCATATTTATGTATTGTCGGATCAGAGTCTCTGATCTGCACAGCCATGTAGACAATGGATACGGGAGCTCTGTCAAGCTGCTTTCTAGCGGCTTTTACTCCCACATTCCTCAAACATGTATGTAAACGTGCTTGTTTGAAAATCAGCATAACTAATACTAAATCGCTTGTTAGAATGCCTGAAGTGCAGCGACAGCAACGCAGCTGTACTTTCTCCCAAAGTAAGGTACGTTGAACATACTCTAACACCTGTCTCTCCTGAGAAATTTTGATGTGATTACACCTAATGGCGCTTACAGTTTGGGGGTAGTTGGCTGCCGCAGGGGAACTCTAATGTCATTACGCGAAATTGACAAGAACTCATTCGAACTTGTTTCTGTCGCCAATGAGTAGTCTCACCAAAGAGTGGCTGGGTACAGATGTATAATAAGAAGGTAAATATTTATTTAGGATATTATATATATATATATATATATATATATATATATATATATATATATATATATACATATACTGACGAAGCTTTTCCAATGGGCCAAACGTACTTGGGAAGAGAAGAGACACAACTAAGCGGTTGTCTTAATTTTATTTGCCAACGGTTTCGACCGGAGGACCGGTCTTCGTCAGGGCTTATGAGCAAATACAGCGCTATGCGAACATCCAAAATCGTCGTGGTCACTCTTAGTTGAAGGAAGGAAAGGGAGGAAATAATAAATCAGTCAAGTTGTCAGCGGTGACGTATAGTGTGTCAAACAGTTCCACTCGGCTCATTCGCTAGAGCAAGCAAAGAAGAGAATGGGGAAACGGGAAACAAGCGCCGTTTCGGCGGAGTAGAGCAGGTGCCGTAGATGTGGGAGGAGGAAAAAAAATTGAAATGGCAGAAGGGCAACAAAACGCAGAGCGCGGCTTCCGCGGCGCGCCTTTGAAGGTCGTGGGGAGCATTGTTGCTTTGCTTGCGTGGCAGCAATTACTTGCTGCGCGGGGTGCATCCGTGGCAGAGTAAGCCCGATCCCGCGCCTTTTGCGGTCACTTCCAGAGGGGGAAAAGGTGGGGGGTCGGTGTTCTTTTGACGCTTACCCATTGCGTTTGTGTGGGGGCACAGATTGTGCATGCGCACGAGGCCCCTTGTGAACTACACGTTAACCCTCGTGTCCGTGTCGAAGTGGCGGCGTGAGTACAAGAATACTGCCCTGTTAGCGCGGCTCTCCGAGGCGCCTGTGGTTGAAAAATTTAGTGCGCGTCAGCCTATTTCATTTAAAAAAATGAATTAATAAGTTAAGCAAACCGGTTAAAATATAGAAAGAAAGGAAGAAAATGAGAATAAAACGAATAAAACGTTGAAAAATATAATAATAAAAAGGCAAAGGTAAGATGTGGGAAAGGTATACATTGAATACTGAAAAGTCGGAAAAAAATAGAACATACAAAAGCACATGTCAACAAAATTGCACATAAGTACAGAATATGCAAAGGTTTCCGGTTGGTCCGCTCCCCCAGATACTTGTTCGATACTCCATTTTAGCATACAGCACGAGTTACAACTGTCAGGATTCCTTTTCCCGTCTACTAACTTTTGCATGACCGAAGAAACGAGAGGTTCCCCATGTTTTCATTTATGCCGTGTGTCACTGTTTCAAATTTGTGGATGAAATAGGACTCTCGTTGTTCCCGTTCACGAGTACTGCGGAAGCCTGACTGCAGGAGGGTGACGCGTATTTTGTCGAATGAGTGTTCTGGCAAACTCAGATGTTGAGAGAAAGGGAGATCTGGCAGAGTACGCGCGTGAGCTCTGTGGTTATTCAGACGTAGTCTAAACGCCGTCCCAGTCTCGGCTATGGGCACCGTGCATACGTTAGGAGCCGCCACAGTCGCGCGCTGCCTCCAGCGCCAAAATGGCCACGGCAGCAGATTTGGCGGGATAAGGAAGCAGACGACACAGGCGGCGGCAAGCCACCGCGCCATGTTTTGATGCTTCGCTTGAGGCGTTCTCTTTCCCGTTTGCTTTCAAACTACGTCAAATTGTTATCAGCTTTCAGAGAACGTAGCATTAGCGCATGTGCTTCTTTTAGCGAGACCTCGTGTATCCTCAGGCGAACGCGGCAACATAAAATGCATTAACTGGGGGAAGACAACGGAGGTGACGAGCCCGCTGAGCGAAACTGCGCACGTGTAACGCGGACCGTCTCACTCACTAAACAATCACAGCTTATCACCATCGAGCTAACGCGGCAGCGAACTCAGCGGCAGCTTGAAACTGGCGATACCAGCAATTTCACTGTCATGGCCGCTGAATGAAAAAAAGCTTTCCATCGAACAGCCATGGCACTGCGTTCGCTGCGCCGGCTTAGCCAGTGCAGCCCAGTTCGTCGTCGCGGCTCGTGTTTTGCTGCCATGGCACTGCAAAGCGTGCCAATTATTATTACGTTTGGATTCAGATAGCTACGTGATATAGTTTCTTCCGAGGAGAGAACCTGAAGAAGGGCAGGGACCCCCTCGAAGCGGGTCACGTTCACGGCGTCGTGGAAGAGGTGTTGCTCGGCCAATCACGGGCAAAACACCCCCCCCCCCCCCATCCAGAAAGAAAATACCCCGTCTATTCACAAAACTCACTTTTCTCGTCGAACGAGTGCGATCCACCGTTCACGCCGATACCGTTCATATTCTCTAAATGGAAACCGGTAAAAACGCGTGCCCGGATAATTCCGGTAGGTGTTATTGCAACCAACAACGCAGCAATTATTCCTGGAGTTCGGCATTCCTACGAACAGCGCAACCGACACAAAACGAACTGCCCGCGAAAATACATCGCGCCGTCACAGCCGGAGCGTGGAGCGAGCAGGGGTGATATCGCGGAGCGATGTTTTATGCTATATTATTCTTATCGTCCACCACCTGCGGCTCACTGATCGCGTTGATAACGCGGACGGGCCGTCGCTCTGGTCACTGGCCAAGCGCGAAAAGCACGAAAGGTATAGTCATCGTTAAAGGCATAGTTCCTCGACTTCACCCCATTGCGAGCGCGTCAGAGCATCCCGCCAAATCTGCGCTTCTTGCCGCTAGGGATGCCTTCGCTCGGGCAGCGGAGTTACGTCTGCACGGAGCCAGACATCGCAATGTAGCATATATACAACATTCTGACTGTCACAATTTAGAGGTCCCTTAATTTTGAATGTGAAGTCAGAGGACGAAGGTTGTGGTCACATGTTTGCAGACCTGGCAGCGCTGTTTTCCACGTGGCCTGCAACCCGATTCCCTGTTTTCAGACTCGGTCGTCTTAGCTCTTACTAGGATGTCCTTTATATTCCTTCCGCGGCGGTAGACCACTCGCGGCGGCTCCGTGAAAACTGAAGACAGGCGCGTACTCTGCTGTATAATGTTGAAATGTTTAGAGAGAATGTTGTTGAGGTGCGGTAGTGTGGACGAGTACGTGAGGACAAGGTTCGTTTGGTTTTTTGAGTGGCATTGTTTCGGGCCCGACAAAATTTCGTTTCTATCTAAACTCCTCGCCCGGCTTATAGCATCATCGATGATACTTTCTGGGTAGTCCTTCGCCACAAGGCCCGTTTTGAGATCCTCGGCATGACCTTCGAAATCTGACACGTCCGAACAAATTTGGCGGTATCGATGGGCTTGTGATTATGGTATGGCTGTTTTGCAATGACGTGGATGGCTACCCTTAAAGTGAACGTATTGATGGCGATCCGTTGGTTTTTTGTATAGATTTGTATGGATGCGATTCTCATTAATTTTAACAGTGACATCAAGAAAGTTTATGGTTGATTTCGAGTAGCTGTGTGTAAAAGATATTGAAGGGTGAGTTGAATTGAAATCATCTATGAACGAAAGGAGACTTTCCTCTCCGTGGTGCCAAATAATGAATACATCGTCTAAGAACCTTTTTGTAGACGAGAGGCTTCAAAGTTTTGGTTGCAAGAAAACGTTCTTCAATAGATGCCATAAAAATATTTGCGTTATTAGGAGCCATCTTTGTATCCATTGCTGTACCGTTTATCTGGAGAAAATGTTTGTTATCAAATTCGAAGTTATTGTGTCTAAGTACCAACCTTAGAAGTGTCGACAGCGTGTCCTCGTCTAAGCATAAGTGTGTACTAGCGTTCTTGAAAGCTTGAACCGTTGCAACAATGCCATCTGACTGTGGAATGTTTGTGTAAAGTGACACTACATCCATTGTCACAAGGATGCTATCCGCAGGAACCTCGAGTCCGGTGATGTCGCGGAGAAAGTGGTTCGTGTCCTTAATGTAAGAGGGGATAGTTGGAACTATGTCCTTAATGATAAAGTCTAGACATTCTTTCTGTCACCGTGCCGTTGCTTGAGACAATAGGACGGCCGGCGTGGTTGGCTTGGTGGATTTTGGGGAGCAGATAAAAACGGCCTGGGCCAGGTTGAATCGGTTGCATTGCTTTGAGCATATCGGCCGTGATCTTTCCGTTCTTATGGAGCGAGTTTAGTTCGCGGTTTATTTCTGATTGGAATAATTTAGTGGGGTCCTCTTCAAGTTCTGCATAGAAGTTCTTGTCCTCAAGTTGCCGGTAACCTTCTCTCAGGTAGTCAGCTTTATCTAGTATTACTACTGCGCCACCCTTATCTGCAGGCTTAATTACCAGATCCGCTCGACGGCCCAGGCACTCCAGTGACTTTCGCTCTTCCAAGGCGAGATTGTTTCGATACCGTTTTGCTTTTGAGCAAGCCGCTATGATGTCCTTTTGTACGGCCGAGATATACATATCTAGGTGTTTGTCCCGCTGCTCAGGCGGCGAGCAAGTTTTTTCTGATGAACCGCGGAATGCTGTTCGGCTCGGTTTATGATCGTGAAAGTACTCCCGGCATTCAGGTGTTTTCCCACGCCAGCTAGTGCTTAAAACGGCTTCGGAAAAATAAAACCTTTCAAACGCCTCTTGTAGCGCGAGCATTCGCGTTTATACATGGTGTGGAGTGGCAAAAGCGCCAAATCGCAGCAGGCATTACCGCACGTGCACTGCGTAACGAGTGGGTGCTTTGAAAGACCACCACTTAGAGAACGTTCAGGCAGAATAGATGGTCATGATCACCTACAATTTCAAAAAATTGTGCAACGGCGTAGCTGCACGCACTGCTTTACACACTCGCAGTGGGTACTTCGCCGCTACTACCACAATGAAAGCTTTTGAGGTAGCGGGCACTGTCACCTGAGCTTCCAGTAGGCGTTCTTAGAGTGTTTAAAACTAACAACGTTACGAGCGCAGATGTTCCTGTCCTCGCGCTACGACGGAGGTGTCCACTGAGGAACGGGGCATGGCACTAGTGATGCAAAACTATCGGTAAATTGACTATCGATAGTATCGATAGGTTTATTGAAACTATCGATAGTGTAAACAAACTATCGATAGTAAAACTATCGATAAACTATCGATAGTGCGACTGGTACTACTATCGGTATTATTATACTAGCGATAACACGTTCTTATAAAAAAAGCTAGTAAACAGTTAGTACACGCATGCATTTACTAGTTTCGAGTGTATTTTAAAACTTCGCGACATCCCTCTCGTAACCAGCAGCTAGTAAAGCTGGTAAATTTTGCCGTTACTTACTAGGGAGCCTTTTTTAGTGTCTTTAACTAGGTAACTACTAAGATACTTATGTTGCCAGATGCTTCGTAGATGCCGTAGTATATTATGCCGTAATTGTGACAGCCTTAAAGAAAATTTACACGAAACATTAATTTTCTAGAATATGTTGGAATAACAGTATCGTGCTACGTGATGGCATACATATATGCAAACAGTGATACAAGACAATGGGTAAAAATAATCGATTATTTCTTTGAATTCTATGACAGCTAACCGGTATAGTATTCGAAAGTAGGTACATAAATAGCCGTCGAGCTGTTGCTCGAGAAGATGGCGCGTGCATAGGAGCTTTGATATCCTGTGTGTGCTTATGTGTGTTCTTGCTTACGGCCCGTTCGTGCCTCAATATATGTTTTGATGCAAACTTAACGCGGTAATTAAGTAAAGAAATTAGCTGTTGTTTATTGGTGCGACAAGCCGTGCCATTTTGTTTGTTTTTCTTTTTTTTCATTTCACCATGGTTCTGCGGTACATGCTTCTGCGGTACTATGAACTTGATATGGCAATGTACACGCGCATATAAACAAAACAGGCATAAAACTCTAGTTGCTAATTGTAGTCCGCTAGTGTTAGTACGGTTACTAAGTTGCAGGTACGGGTACTAATAATTCATTGACGTACTGCCCATTCGAGTAAGTAGAATTCACTTACTAACAAGGCAGTGTATTTCACTAACCTGCATTTTACTATTCGTATTTTCTTAGTGAATGTTAGTGCACTATCGATAGTGGTGCGTATAATGACGCCGTTGCTGTCCAGCGATATTGCCTACACATTTCCGATAGCCTACTATCAGTATTATCAGCACTACTACGTTCGCTTAATTTATGAGCATGTTCTGGTGAGAGAAAAGTTATTTCCTCCGTGAAAATGGCGGAATTTGTCCATCAATTAATTCATATTGTAAAGCAACCAGTTACACCTTACATTTGACAAGCTTAGTTCTTCATATTTTCTTTTTATTTTTAAATCATAAAAGGCAATATGGACTTGAAGCCGCAAGTTCCGTCACATGTAACAGCTTCCTTTCCGCTACAGCTCAACAGTTTCAACTTCAGTATCATGTGTCAGCCAAGATTTCTACTTAAGCAACACAAATATGTCGACTTTCTTGCCCTTCGACCTGCTCCTCCTGCTCAACTATATACGACGCACTCAGGGAACCAAGTTTATGCTGCAATGAGTTCGCGCGGTTGATTTCATATTATCAGTAGTGCTACCAAATTTAGTATCAATAGCACTATCGATAGTTCTTTTCTACCATCGATAGTTCGATAGTGACTCGGCTATCGATAGTATCGATAGTACCATCGATAGTTCGGCATCACTACATGGCACACAAATGAGAAGGCGATGCGAACGGGATGCGATTACGCTAACGCGTTCCACTCTTGGAGGTGAAGCGTAACCTACCCCTCAAGTTTTTTTAGTCTGAAATGACGATTTTTATGTTAAATTTCCGTGATGTATGTATTAGCGCCAGCCAAAGTACTTATGTTTTGAGCGAAAACGTGCTTCCACGAGCAAAGATGAAGTGACAGTGAGGTGCAATTCTGCGGTGTAAACTTACGTTTGTTCTTATATTTAACAGAGATAGTGCTCATTAAAGGGAGAGCACTGCTCATGGTGTGTTTGGAAAAATTTAAAAAAAACTCCCCCACGAGGATTCGAACTCGCCACCTCTCAATCTTCAAGCGAGTACTCTACCACTACGCCACGCTGAAACACGTAGAAGTCTACGCCGGGAGAACTGTTCTTGGAGCCAGAATGACGGTTGCAAAGTGCGTCCTCCTTATCTTACAGGACCACAGTAGGTGCTCGAGCTTCCAGTCATATTTTTTTTTCAGGGCCTCGAAATGCTGTTTAGCAGGGCGATAATGCACCGGTCTAGCTGAGTGAAATGGTTAGTACCTTACGTCTTTTACGCACTAGCTACATTATCTAAAAAGAATACCTCACCTTTGAACTTTTTTTTCCTTCAATGCAGTTGTCCAGCCTACGTGAACCGCGTAAAGGGAAGCTACGTTTCATGGACCTTTGTTGATCATTGATGCTCTCACATTGTAGGGTGGATTTTTGCTAGTGCCGAGGGGGCTTGTGCCTGCAGTGCACATAACATAAGACGAAAATAACGATGTAAGAATGGATCTGAGAAATAGGTTTAAGTGCGTAAGCAATATTAGGCCAACCTAACGCGGAAATCTGTCTGGCCTTACGGACACCCAACATGACGTATTGTTATAAATGAGTAATGTAAAAATCGAAATAAATTTAAAAGAAAAAGCCTTGATAATCGAAGATTTCGGAGCTATGACCCTGAACACAAAAGTCGAATGTCTCACCCACATGGATAAACACCCATTTCTTTTAAAACGTAATTTGTAATGAGCTTAAAACAACAGCCGATTCAGAGGCAATAACACCCGCCGCCACCGCCACCGCCGGTTCCCTACCCAACTATCCGCGCAATAATACAAAAAACTAGGTTTGATCAGAAATCGAACCCAGACATACTGCGAGGTAGTCAAGTATTCTGCCGCAAAGCTTGAAACGCTATCAATGCTAGCTATGCTTGAAACGTGATCAGAAAAATAGGTTATGGAGGTTTCGCGTCAGGCAAGAAGTCAAGCTAACATATGTGGTATTGTGAAAGTATAAGCGGGAAAAACAGCAAGAACAGAAAGGAACTGAGAGAAAACACGTTGATCGGGCGTCTTCTCTGTCAATTACGTTATGTTATTGCCTTTTTTCCGCTCATATTTTAACAATATGTTGCGCCAACTGGCCTAGCACGCCACCATCTTGAGTACGTAACATTGTGTGACAGAAGGGTGCTATCACGCCAAGTGTCACACCATGTGAATTGCGCAACGAGTGGGCGGATGAAAGACCCATTTATTACAAAGTGATCAGATATAATTAATCATCATCAGAACAACAGAATCAGAATAATGCACAATTGCGTAGGTGAGCATATATCCTTACGGACGTGTAATGGCTACTTCGCTAATTCGCACAATGGTTAATTATATCTCAGTGGCTACTTCGCAAATGTACTCGCAGTATGAACGCATTCCAAGAGTGTTTTCTTTTTGCAAGCACAGAGGGACGATAAGCCTCGTACCGTTTACGAGCAAACCTTCACACTCGGATATCGTCCCTATATCTTGCCAGTACGGCATGAGATGAGAAGGAAGGTTCGGTTTTCCTAGCCAACCCATGCGGCATAACTCGCGCAATGATTTACAGACAGGATCGGCATCTTGAGCTGTTTTCACTCGTTTGAACAGGTCGCTACCGGTTTTCATGCATTGAATGCACGATTTAGCGTATGACGACACTTCGCCCACTGAAAGGTCTCCGCAAAGGCGCGTGCATTTCGCGAGCGGTGCCCGTGAAAGAGCATCCGCTGTGATGAGGGATTTTACGGGAACATACACGACTTGAAACTCATAACGCATTAGTAGCAGCCTAAAGCGTTGTACACGTGGGGGAAGCACATCCAGAGGCAGCTTTCCTAGCAACGATACCAGAGGTTCGTGATGAGTTTCGAAAGCAGCCCTGAGTCCTCTGAAGTATTCATCGAATCTTTCAGCAGCCAACGTCAGCGCCAATGCCTCCTTTCCCACTTGAGCGCATCGCTGCTCAGATTTCGCGGCGCTCGTGAGGCAAAAGCTACGGGTCGTCGCTCTTTTGTAAGTTGCGTCTGGAAAAGGACCGCCCCTAGTCCGTAAGCTGAGGCGTCTGCTAAAAGAATCGTTGGAAGTCTAGGGTCGTAGAAGGCCATACACTTAGCTGACCAAATGAGGTCCTTCAGGTTCTCGGAGGCTCTGTTCTGTGCAGGGCCCAAAACCCATTCGGTTTATTTCGCCAACAACGCCCTTAGAGGGGCCGTTACATGCGCCAAGTTAGGCAAAAATCTTCCGAGATGGTTGGCCATGCCCAAAACACTGCGTAACTCAGTTACGTTATAGAAAGGCTCCACTTTCTTCACGGCCTCAATCTTTGCAGGGTCGAGTTTTACTGCGTCTATGCTCGGGAGGTGGCCTAAGAAGGAGATTTCATTCACTCCGAAGACACAATTTGCTTCATTTAAGGCCACGGTATTTTGAATTAACCTAGCAAGAACAGCTGTAAGCCTCGCGTCGTGCTGGTCTTTAGTGTCACCAGATTAGAATGTCGTCCATTAGGTTTACCACCCCGTGGAGGCCCTGCAGTATTTCGGTCATGCGCTTTTGCAAGTACTCCGGCGCTGACGTAATTCCAAAAGGCAGCCTTGTGAAACAATGCCACTCAAATGGCGTTATAAATGTGGTTAATTCCTCCGAGTCCTTTGCTAATCGAACCTGGTGAAAGCCTGAATTTCCGTATAGTTTTGAGAACCACTTGGCCCACGCCAAAAAACTTAACACTTGATCAACAGTAGGTAGCGCAAACCTTTCCCTCCAAGCAGACTTGTTTAGCTGCGTCAAGTCGACGCACACCCTGGCTTCGCCGGAGAGTTTTATTACTGGCACGATAACGGCGCACCATTCGGTGGGGCCTTCGACTTTACGAATCACGACCACGTGCTCCATTTTCTCAATTTATTTAGCCTGTTCTCTCGTGAGAGGAAGGCCTCATAATTAGTCTGTTTGCAAACAGGTTCCAAAAACTTCATTATAAGTAATGCTTCGAGAGCAGGCAAACCGAGCAGAATGTTACGCAAAGCATTAAAAACATAGAACACCTGGCGAGAAGTTTTCCTTTTCCATAGAACTTCTCCCTCGAACTTATCCAACACATCAAGACGGGCCCCACTGGCTCCCGTTAGTACCTCGTCTGCCTTATTAAGTCTGGTGGGTAAACCTGGAAAAGACTGCGGTACGACTGAAACTTCAGCGCCCGTATCCACCTTGGCCATAACTGGCACGTCGGTAACTCGTACTAGGACAAATCGCGACTCTGCGCTAGATGCGTTGACAGTTCCCAAGAAAACGTCACTAGAGTGAGTGTGTACTGAAGAGGCCCGTGCCTGTCGCCGTTTTGAAGTCGTCTTGAGACACACCTTGCTGAAATGTCATTTGATACCGTAGTTTTGGTACTTAATTGTGTGCCTTTGTGGGGCAGGCAGAAGTTGCAGCGTGTACCTTGATTTCCGGTGCTATTTTCTGCTGGCTCCTTTAATGCCCGACGGTGTTAACTCCCACCTCACCGCACTCCTGGAACATGGAAGCGTTGCCGGCGCCTTCCGGGCCACGAGACTTTTCTTGTTGCATCTGTACTGTTTTCTTCAGTCGCGCTTTCACTAGAGTCGTTGCCAGAGTCAGCTTGCCGTCCATTTCAAGAGCCTCTGAGAGCTTCTCGTCTCGAAGGCCGACGACGAACCGGTGCCTCACGGTTAGTCGTGGTTTATCAACCAGGTTTATCGTGCAGAACACGAAAATATATAGGTGACACAAACCACGTGACAAAATATGAGCAATGCAAGGATGAGCAAGGCGAAAAATTTCGGACACCACAATCACATACCAAAAAGGAAACCAAAGGAAACATTAAAAAAACAAAAAGAAACAAACCGGAAAAACAAAAAACAAAACAAAAACACAGAGAAACAAACTATCACTTGTTGCGCGTGCCGACACTTTCCAAAAACCTTAATTCCTTCTCGGAGAGAGACAAGGAAGGCTTGCTCACGCATTAGTCGTGTTCACGTGGCAACTGCGCAGCCTCTACGATGATTCGGGTGCGGTCATCCCCGTGTTTATACAGCGTCACTGTGTCTTCGAAAAGAGGCGCATAGTTGCACGCAGTATAATGCTGTGCAAGAAACCCATCTTTCCCGTTTTTAACATTGTTAGCATGGTCCCTTAGTCGGTCGTTTCCCTTAGTCGGTCGCGGCAAATACGTTGGCGTTCTTTCTGTCTCTTCTTGTTTCTTCTCAGTTACAACCTTGCGCCATGTATTTCAAGCAACACGTGATAATTTTTTGTTTTGTTTTTGTTTTCTATGATGTTTCCTTAAGTTTCTTTTTTTGGTATGTGATTATGGTGTTCGAATTTTTTTGGCCTTGCTCATCTTTGCATTGCTCATCTCTTGTCACGTGGTTTGTGTCACCTATATTTTTGTGTTCTGCACAATGAACCTAGTTGGAAGTTAGCGCTGGCCTTCGTGTACCTTTCGTCCTTGCACTGATTTCACGCTATAACAATTGTCATGAGCTACCAACTAGCCCAAGCCGCCACCCGCTAATGAAGAACATGACGTAGTCTTACAATGGCTGCCGTGTCACTGTGGGATCATGGTAACCAACTCGCTGACGACGCTGCTCGATGTGCCCACGATGGAGCTGCCACACTGTTCATACCATTCTCAAGAATAGACGCTGCAAGATAACTTCGTCACATCGCGCACAATGCCAAGCTTACGCACTGGAGTTCTCCGCTGAACTCCAATCGTCGTCCACAGAACCTTTAATCGTTACACCAGCTGCAACTACAATCCAGGATTTCTCGATGTGGCGCTACAGTGCTGTGTCGGTTTGTAGGCCGGTGTAGCGTTTACCAACTCATTCAGCAATCGCATTGGTACTTCAGAGCCATCCATGTGAAATAACTGCAACCGTACGGAGACTATTGATCATCTTTTGTGCTTCTGTCCCCAACTTGAAGAATATGACCGAACTCTCCAATGTGCCTTGAGGAGACTAGATTATCGGCCCTTTACTGCAGGAAAGATCTTGGGAGCCTGGACTCACAGCAGAGCCGCCCAGAAAGGCACACAAGCCCTCTTGCCATACTTGAAGGAAACAGCATTGAACGACCACCTGTGAAATCCTGCACTGTGTGTGTGTGTGTATTGTGAAATGGGAATTTCCTTCTCTGTCTCTCTTTCTATCTCACTTTTTCTTCATTATTCCCCGCCCCATGTGTAGTGTAGAAAACTGGACGCAGCCTAGAAACCTCTCTACCTTTCCTATATTCCTTCTCTCTCTCTCTCGCTCAAATTTCAGGCCTTCGTACAGAGCTTATTGTAAATTCCCCTTCATCTATTCAGGTAGCACACTAACCGAAAGAAGTGTGTTTACACATGCATCGCACCCATAGTTTGTTAGCACGTTGTTGCCGCAGCACTTTGCAACTTTCTGGGGCACATAGAATAGCCTTGAAGGGTCATAACGAGAAAATTTTTAAATACTCTGCTGACCTAGTGTTTCTTCATTTCCTAAAAATACTGTAGCATACAAGGTTCAAAACTAATCACGGCTCTGCCAGAACATTTTAAGGAATGCAAGTAACATGCAGGCATGCATAATACAAAAAATTTTCAAGTTGCCTTCATGACGACTGCAATGTCGTCGGCCAGTGTCTTTTTGATTTGAAAATAATTCACGCGTTAGGGTCTTAAAATTCTAATCGCAACTCTTCGTATTGAATTTACAGGCTGATGACAGCTCAATATTGCTACCCAAAGGGGCGTAGACGAGATGCAAAAGGGAAATGTGTTTTGATGGGATGCTCGAGCACTTCACCCTCAGACAGCGATAGAAAGCCCGATTATGGCCGGGAATCTCCCATTTCGGAAGGGCGATATGTGAGAAGACTCTTTCACTCACTTTAGGTGCTTGTTAAAAACCTCGGGTGGTATTTCACTACAGTGTTTCTCATAATCCCATCTGGTATCCGCGCGCGAAATCCGACAATGAAGTTTATATAAGGCTCTGCCGAAGCACAAGATGGTGTATCCCAATAACGACGAGCAACGCAGTAAATCTATATTTTAATGTGAAGCTGGATGGATCCGGTACGAAAGTGAGACAGGCGCACCAAGTGTGTCATCATATAACAATCCTGCTACTTAGGAAAGCGAAGGTATGAAATGTCTGATCGAGAAACGTTTTGGCTAAAACGTTTTGGCTCAGTCTGGCTTAGACAGGGTCTGTCCCAAGGATAAAATTTTTTTTTTGTAGTAGGCAACGCCACCTGGCTGGGCAGCGCTTCGGGCGGAGAAGTTAGTGGGGAGATAAGCTTTAACACGAGCCTGGCTTAGGTTGCGTGCAGAAGGTTGTTGAGGCAAGTCCCCCTTTGCGCTTAGGTATATACTGCACGCTCGTCGAGGGAAAAAAATGGACCAGTTTTTGTAGCAGCGTCATGCAATTAAGCTTTATGTGAAACTGGGTAAAAATAAGCCGGAGGCGCTCAAACGCTATCAAAAAGCCTACGGTGACGGCGCCATTAAACAGAGCCAAGCATTCATGTGGCACAAGATGTTCTGAGAAGGTCGGGAGTCTGTCAACGACGACGACCGCTCGGGACGTCCGTAGACACGACAAATGGCCTTTTACGTGTCGTATGTGCAGGAATAAGAAAGGATTAAGAAGAGTGGAGAGCGAAGGAAGAATATCTTTCGATATTAACTGAAGAAAAACGTTCTCATAGCGGTGTTTATTCCAAATAGATTTAATTTCATTACTTTTAATATTCTATCCTTGGGAGCCTCCTCATTAGGCCATTGTCACAGGGATGTCTGTTCCGCTTAGAAAAATCCTTACTTAAATCAGAGCCGTTTTGGTTTCTAATTTCATAATTAGCAATGTTATTTATGCTAAGTATTCTAGAATTCATTAGTCATACAATTAACATGCGACCACTTTTATCTCTATATTATTCGTTTCTTGGCCAATCCCCCAGAGTGAGTGTCAGTCATTCATAAAGGCAATTATCATCATTATCATCATCTTTGTCCTGTGCGGGTTTGCGATCCAAACTTCTATGAATTATTCCCAAACGTCTACTGCAAAGATAACAATACATTAACACCTTTTTTGGAATAGTATTCGAACAATAGGGCAACCGTGCTGTGCTTACTCGCTGCATCTGTTTTGCAGTCGTAGTTGCAGCGCATAAACACGAACGATCTACAGCACCAGTCTTGTGCACTACCGCAATATTGCTCGTAGGCATAATAGGAGGGTATATACAATGCGCTTTTGACAACAGAGGCAAGCTAGAAAAGTGAGCCCGGAAGAATCTAGATACCCAATGAACTAGTTAATAATATGAAGAAATGCGATAGTGGATGTACCCGTGTATCTTTTGTTGGATGCGTCCTACGTGGGTGCGTAGTTGAAGCGCAGAAGCATGCCATGCCTTTCATAGAATCACTTTACACATGCCCTCCACCTTCTAGATAGAGGAAGTGGGTGCAGTGTAGGCGGATGTTGCGAAGGACAACTGAATCATCCTTGCTCTAAGGGCCGGGTGTCTTGTAAGGCGGACCAGCTCGCCATGTATTCATACATTTCAATTATTTCTTAATGTTGTACTACATTTCACTGTATATTGTTGTATATGATTAGCTACCATGCTTCTCTATTATTATATTGTGTTGATATTATTGTTTCGTGTAGTTTACTGCCACAATTACAGGTGTACTATTGCTGTTTTGTTTTTTTCCCCTTGTACTTGTAGTATTATAATTTCTTTTCTGTAAATAAATTTCAGTATTCTGTCGGTGTTGTTTGTTGATAGAGATGTATTTATTCAAAAATCATTCCCTGTTACGCTTACACGGGTATTGTTATATGCTTTGTTTTTGTAAATATTTTACTTGTACAATGTGTGATATATCTTGTACATTTGGTGCAAATATTTTCACCTGTCACTTGTTGCCATGTAATTGGTCTTCTGGGCCCTAGTCAAGCTGTTTCATTACAGCTTTTAGCCCAGGAGACCATCCAGAATGTAATGTTTTCGTTTTATTCTGGAAAATAAAGAGAATGAATGAAAGAATGAATGAATGAATGTGTCAGTGCATTTTGAAAAGAAGCCGTCAAAGGGAAGCTTAGAAGAGTGGCAAGCAGCAGCTAGGTTGTGTATGTGTGCCTGTGGTTTTGTAATTCCCCTAATGGGCGGCTGTGTAGGATGCCAGAAGGTGCGTCCCGGAGGTCGCGCTTGTTTACAGTGCGCGGCGCAGAAAGCTTCTCTCTCCAGAAGCGACAAGCTTGTTAGAGGAGGCTTCTGGTGATGCCCGCGACATCGCCACTTGACGCCTGGGGACAATGGCGCGTAGCACTCTCGCTGAAAGCGAAAACGAGAATGTTAGACACGCGCCTAAAAAATAGAACATTTCTTATCTTTACGTTGACATATCTCATGTATGTTCTTTGACAAAGATATATTGTGTGAGGCTGTAAGATAAAAAAAAAATGCGCCACTGCTCATTCACTGAAGTTTTTTCCCCACTCGCTCGTGGGTGGCACAGAATTTCGCGTTACCGTGAACGGAAGTGACGCCAGCGGGTGAAGAATGTCTTGGTTGTCTTCGACTTTTCGGAGCTCCATGAAAAGTGCGGATGCGAAGAAGAAACAGCAAAGACAAGAAAGACGAAGACGAAATTTTGCTCATCTGCCGATGAATAAAATATTGCAGTGACGCTTTCCACGAAGCGAAGGACAGCTGGAAGTGTGAACGAGCTTGTGATTCGCCCATTCTAGACTCGTGTTGACTCAATGCTGGACAGCTCGTGCTAGATCTACTCAAAATAAAAGAAATGTAAACTCACACAGACAGTTACTTGCACAGTATGGTATTGTACACCTTGAACAACGTCTGAAAACCCCCGAAGGCTCTACCCGCTCTTCTCTCGCGACACTGAACACCGACTTAGTAGAATATAAAACTGTAATTACCTTCTGTATTGTAAACCCAGGTTGCAGCGATGGCGTAGTGGGTAGAACATCAGCTTCGCATGCAAGAGGTCCGTGGTTCGAATCCCGGTGCCGGACAATTCCCAACCGAATTAAAAAAAAAAATCCGCGTGATGATGGAATTGTGTAAAAGGCCTGGGGTGCAGCCTCACTGGCGACCACAGCCAGCAATGCACTCCCTCACCAGAGCACGATTGGCCACCCTGGTGTAGTACTTGGCCACTACCTCCCACATGAATACACCAATTAACCCTCGGCCCTCAGTCCCCAGCGGCTGCGAAGCAACTGACCAAGGCGGCGGTCAGACCTGCGACGCAGCAGAGGGTGCTAAGAATCTCTGGGTCCGGACAGGCCGCCATTGGAATCTGAACTTGGCTACATATAACGCTAGAACTTTATCTAGTGAGGCGAGTCTAGCTGTACTATTCGAGGAATTAGAGGGTGTTAAATGGGATGTAATAGGGCTCAGTGAGGTTAGGAGACCACAGGAGGCTTATACAGTGCTGAAGAACGGACACGTCCTATGCTATCGTGGCTTAGCTGACAGAAGAGAACTAGGAGTGGGGTTCCTTATTCATAAAAATATAGCTGGCAATATAGAGGAATATTATAGCATTAATGAGAGGGTTTTATGTATCGTGATTAAGTTTAATAAGAGGTACAGGATGAAGGTGATACAGGCCTACGCGCCTACATCGAGCCATGATGATCAACTGGTTGAACGCTTCTACGAAGACGTAGAATCAGCAATGAGTAGGGTAAAGACACAGTATACTGTACTGATGGGCGACTTTAATGCAAAAGTAGGCAAGAAGCAGGCTGGAGATCATGCAGTTGGGGAATATGGCATCGGCTCTAGAAATGCCAGAGGGGAGTTACTAGTAGAGTTCGCAGAACGCAATAATTTACGAATCTTGAATACCTTCTACAGAAAACGGACTACTCGTAAGTGGACGTGGAGGAGTCCTAATGGCGAAACTAAAAATGAAATAGACTTCATAATGTGCGACCACCCGGGCATTATACAGGATGTGGAAGTAGTTAACAAGATCCGATGCAGTGACCATAGAATGGTAAGATCTAGAATTCAACTAGACGTGAGGAAGGAACGGCAGAAACTGATACGCAAGAAGCCGATTAATGAGCTAGCTCTGCGAGGGAAAGTACAGGAATTCAGAGTTTCACTTCAGAATAGGTACGCGGCTTTAACAGAGGAAACCGACCTTAGCGTTGGCGCAATGAATGATAATCTGACTAGTATCATTAAGGAGTGTGCAGTGGAAGTCGGGGGTACAGTCGTTAGACAGGACTCTGGTAAGCTATCCCAAGAGACAAAAAACCTCATTAAGAAACGTCAAGCTATGAAAGCCTCAAATGCAACAGACAAAATAGAGCTGGCGGAGCTTTCGAAGTTGATCAATAGGCGTAAAGTAGCCGACATAAGAAAGTATAATATGGAGAGAATTGAGCATGCTCTAAAGAACGGAAGAAGCCTCAAAGCTACGAAGACAAAACTGTGCATAGGCAAAAATCAGATGTATGCATTAAGGGACAAGGATGGCAACGTCACAACCAATATGGATAGAATAGTGAGGTAGCGGAAGAGTTCTACAGAGATCTGTACAGCAGCCGAGACAGTCAGGATGATAATGTAAGAAGCAGTAATATCCCAGAGGAATCTGACATCCCACCAGTATTAACAGGAGAAGTAAAGAAAGCCCTAAAGGGAATGCAAAGAGGCAAAGCCGCTGGTGAGGATCAGGTAACATCAGACCTGTTGAAAGACGGTGGAGAGATTATGTTAGAGAAACTGGCCACCCTGTATACGAAGTGTCTCTCGACAGGGAGGATACCAGAATCTTGGAAGAATGCCAACATCATCTTGATCCATAAGAAAGGGGACGTCAAGGACCTGAAAAATTACAGGCCCATCAGCTTACTGTCCGTTGTCTACAAGCTATTCACAAAAGTAATTGCTAACAGAATTAATAGGACATTAGAGTTTAATCAACCAAGGGACCAGGCAGGATTTCGTACAGGCTTCTCAACAATAGACCATATTCATACTATCAATCAGGTGATAGAGAAATGCGCGGAATACAACCAACCCCTATACATAGCCTTCATAGATTACGAGAAGGCATTTGATTCGGTGGAGACATCAGCAGTCATGCAAGCACTGCGGAATCAGGGCATCGACGAAGCCTATATAAACATAATGGAAGACATCTACAGCGCATCCACAGCCACTATAGTCCTTCATAAAGAAAGCGACAGAATCCCAATAAAGAAGGGCGTACGACAGGGAGACACGATCTCTCCAATGCTATTCACTGCTTGTTTACAGGAGGTTTTCAGGGCCCTAGATTGGGAAGAATTAGGGATAAGAGTTAATGGAGAGTATCTCAGTAACCTGCGATTCGCTGATGACATTGCATTGATGAGTAACGCGGGAGACGAATTACAGCTCATGATTACTGAACTGGATACGGAAAGTAGAAGAGTAGGTCTGAAAATTAATATGCATAAAACTAAAGTAATGTGGAACAATCTTGGCAGAACGCAGCGCTTTGCGATAGGTGGCGAGACGCTGGAAGTTGTAAAGGAGTACGTCTACTTAGGACAGGTAGTAACCGCGGCGCCGAACCATGAGAGTGAAATAACTAGAAGAATAAAGATGGGATGGGGCTCATTTGGCAAGCACTATCAAATCATGAATGGTAGTCTACCAATATCTCTCAAGAGGAAGGTATATAACAGCTGCATCTTACCGGTACTTACCTACGGAGCAGAAACCTGGAGACTTACAAAGAGGGTTCAACTTAAATTGAGGACGACGCAGCGAGCGATGGAAAGGAAAATGATAGGTGTAACCTTAAGAGACAGGAAGAGAGCAGAGTGGGTCAGGGAACAAACGGGGGTTAAGGATATCATAGTTGAAATTAAGAAGAAGAAATGGATATGGGCTGGCCACGTAGCACGTCGGCAGGATAACCGGTGGTCATTAAGGGTAACTGACTGGATTCCAAGAGATGGCAAACGCGTGAGGGGGAGACAAAAAATTAGGTGGGTAGATGAGATTAAGAAGTTTGCAGGTATAACGTGGCAGCAGAAAGCACAGGACCGAGTTGATTGGCGGAACATGGGAGAGGCCTTTGCCCTGCAGTGGGCGTAGACAGGCTGTTGATGATGATGATGATGATGATGATTGTAAACCACGCTCATTTATCAACTTACACGGGGGTCCTGCTCCGCATAAGAAACTCCGTACTGAGATTCACCTTCGTGTAACCACAGTAAGACGTACTGTTTGATGCGATTGCTCAGATTTATATTCGTATTGATTTCATGCCTTCTAGTTTCTAAAGTTACCTAAAATTGTCTCCTTATATGCGAGGCGATATAAATTGCTTTATGTGTTCGTAGAAAAGTCAGTACTTATTTAACCCATCTATTCCCAGTGTGCTACATATAGGACGCTTCTTTGATGCACTCTAACATGGCTATTTTTTCAGCTGATGACTAGTGCTACCTACAGCACATCAAGCAGGTCTCATTCTCAACGTGAGCAAGCCTAGACATTGCTTGCTTTTCATGCTGTCACGTGCCGACCGCTTTCTCCTGGCAAACGCGTGCTTTGTATGAAAGACGTCATGGAGGGATAGAAGTGCAATGTCGGTGTGCCTGCGAAATGCTTCAAGGCTTAGCAACACCTGCACATAACATCCCTAATGCATGCCCAGTGACCTATATGTAGGATGGCTTGAAAAACAGTGTTGTGTTTACCTGGCAGTAAATAAAAAACGTGACTTTCTTTTGAGGGTAGAAGTGCACTTTTTGTGAAAAAAAAATATGTCTTGCCATTTTTTCAGACTTTGGGCATATATGGGTTAAAGAAAAAAATCACAACATCTCCCGCTTAAGGGGACCATGAGGCGATGCGAAGCAGTGTTTCGGCATGTAGAGCCCGCGTTTCGGAGGGGGAGGGGAGAAATGGGAGAGGGGAAGTGGAGAAGGGCAGGGGAGATGGGGAGAGGAGAGGGGATGGAAACAGAGAGGGGGAAGGGGAGGGGAAGGGAAAGGGGAGCGGGAGGGGAGAAAGGAAGTGGAGAGGGGGAGGGGGAAAGGAGGACATGGGAAGTGGAGAGGGTTTGCGCATGCGCAGTAAGGGTGGTCACGCCGCACACCACCACCGCCACCACCGGATTGAACTCCGCTATAAGATGCTTCACATCTAAAAACTAAAACTAAAATAACTGCTGTTATTTACTGGGGTGTGTAAGAATGAGCGCAACTCAAAGGAAGCCCTGGTATCAGCGAAATCACAGCAAAAGCAATGGTTTTAGGTGCACTTGTTCGATGTGCCGCACCTTTGTACAACAGAACTTCACTCTCAAGTAATATCAGCCCGATGATCATATTATTTGTAGTCCACATGAGCAGTGTGGTGCTGTGTTCAAATTCTAAGTACACCGTTTTAGAAAATCAGCCGGGCACGGTAAATCATCAAGAAACAAGCCGATAAGTATCTGCCAATTTCCCTTTTGCACAATCGCTATGCCAAACACTGACAGAAGCTTTGAAAATTAATAATATCTGGGCTTTAACGTCCCAAAACCACCATATGATTATGAGAGACACCGTAGTGGAGAGCTCCGGAAATTTCGACCACCTGGGGCTCTTTAACGTGCACCTAATCTAAGTACATGTGCCTCAAACATTTTCGCCTCCATCAAAAATGCAGCCGCTGCTGCTGGGATTCGATCTCGCGACCTTTGGGTCAGCAGAGAAGCTTTGAATATACTATGCATTAAGGGAATATCATTTCTATTATTATGCATTCTTCTGTGGTAACACGTCTAGAACGAACCATGCCATGCTAATAATGCTTCAGAAGAGAGCACCGCGCTGCATGGAATGTCGACCAAGTAATCATATTCCTCCTTTCTTTTCTGGTATATTGCTTACCATTAGCCAGCCTTTAAACTTTAAACTTGCCTTGCACACCCTCACAGAAATCAGAAGGATATAGCTATGATGTACTTACTATCTGGTTACATGCTCCGAATAAGCTGTTGACCTAAATACGCTGTTGTTCGTGCACACCATTGCTATCTTTTGTACTTTCACGTGCCTGTTCTTGCTCTCATGTTTTGTATGCGCACGTAATTCACCATGTGTAATGAGCAGTGCCTATAGTATCTGACTTTTGATATTTTATTTTTCTCATGGACGAAGCTGACTGTCTTTTCCCTGCTTGCTTTTCTGCTGCGACATAAGAATGATGCTTCGCGTGATGTTTATTTTGAAATTTTTGGTGCGTAGCTATTTCATTTCTTCTCTGTTTTTACAAGATTTAAACTTAACCCTTTGAGACGCGTTATACACATTTGTGAACAATTGTTCTTGCTAGCTGTGTCGCCTACTGTGTAAAAAAGAACCAGATGCATTGACGTAGGGATGAATTGAAACTGCTGCATAGAGAGTGTCTCCTCATTTAACTTCATTTGGAGTCTACTGTTCCGTACGGCCACATCGCTGAAGGCACTACACATGTTCCATGGGTCGTTCCATGCGCCGCTTTCCGCGAGCCACGTCCAAAATCACAATTTTTCTTTCCTCGATATGAACATAACCAAAAGGAAAATTGCACTATATTTCTAACGCGAGATTTGCTTCTATTTATGCAAAAACAAGGCATGAATGTCTTCAGAGTAAATATATATTTATAACATGTTAGTTTGGACTATATATACTACAAAACGTGTACATCAACATATTATGGCATTATTTTTGTTGTAATAAAATGTAGAGTGCCTTGAAGCAACTTTGTGTTGATCTGACTCATTTATGACATTTCTTCATAGATGGCATTTGAAAAGATTAAGGTAACCGCAAAAACCGCATGTTTCACAAAGCAGCACCCCTTGCCCAAAATGCGCGATATCTTCGGTAACCTAAACGGGGGTGAAGTATTCAGCCCCATCGACTTGAAAAACGCGTATCATCAGTTGCCAGTTGACGAGAAAAACAAGAAGATTTGGGTCGTCAATATTCAGAAAGGCCTGTTTTGTTTGAACCAGCTCCCTTCTGGTGTGACCTCAGCTCTGGCAATTTTTCAGCGACGTATGAAAGCCGTCCCGCAAGGCATTACGGGCGTTCAGGTGTAACTGGACGAAGTGGGGGTTGCGGAGAAGCGAAGCAGTTGTGAGACACTGTGGCAAGTCTTCGAGCGTTTTCTGCAACACGGGGACAAACTGCATCCGCAAAATGCATGTTACAACAAGCAGAAGTTAAATTTCTCGGACATAGTGTCAGCGAGGAAGGGGTGTTTCCTTAGACGAGTTACACTGCGGCAAGATCAAGAATGACAAAGCCAACGTGTGTCGCGGAACCACGGGCGTTCTTTGCATTTGTGACACTACCATACGTTTCTGGGAATCTTTGCTACTGTGGTAGAGCCTCTGCATGAACTTCTACGAAAAAACGGGCGCTGGCAGTGGTGTCTGTGAGTCAAGATATCGCCTTCCGAGCAACAAAACGGTTGCAAGGCGAAGCAAAGTCCTTGGCGCACTGTGATGCAGAAAATACCCTTATGTTGGAAACAAATGCATGGTCGTGTGGCGTCGGCAAAATGTTGTATCACAGACTAAACCGGCAAAGTCAGTCGATTCGATTACGGTCGTGAACCATTTCGTCGGCGGATCGCAATTACGCCCAAATCGAGAGAGGCTACGGCTGTTTTCTTCGGGGTCACGAACTTCCGGGAATATTTACTTGGTCACCATTTCGTGCTTGTCATTGATCATGCATTTACCTTATTTGAGCCTTTTCAGCCCCCGCAAGGTTGTACCAGCCATGTCCGTTGTCCGGATTAAGCGCTGGTCTCTCTCTCTGAGTGCTTGCAACTACAAAATTCAATTCAAACCAGGAAAGGAGTTGATTCCCTCAGACACCCTCAGGCGCTTACCTGTTAGGCAGGAACCTCTCAAGGCTGCCTAAGACGACGCTCGTGATTATGCCCTTCTGACTGATCACCTCAACATCGGTCCAGCGTCTGCCCGTGACTTGGCCCAAAGAGTGTTCACGATGGCGAACAAGCACAAGTCCGAGATTACATCCATAATGGCTTGCCACGATACTTAACATCTGCGCAGGAGCCGTTGCGCGCGTACGTGCACAGGAAAGATGAACTGATGTACAGCCACAAAATTGCGTAATGGGGGGGGGGGGGTACAGAGCAGTAATTCCAAGATGCGCGCGGTAGCCAATGCTGCGTATGCTGCGTGATGCATATCAGCGGATGATGGCAATGAAGAAACTTGATCGTTCGGTATTTTGGTACCCGGGGCTAGATGGAGACATTGAAGGACTGCTAAACGCGTGCCCGACATGCGTGTAATGGGACCGCATGCGACCTGCCCGACAGCCATTGTCCGCACACGGAAGAGCTGTGGTGCAGGATCCATGTCGATCTTGCCAGCCCTGTAGAAGGCCAGATGTTGCTGATAATGGTGGATTCCCACACGAAGTAGATAGAGGTGACCCCGATGAGATAGGCCAATTCGACAAAAACAACTGAAGCGCTGCACGCGATGTTCAGTCGGTTCGGCTTGCCGAGGACTTTGGTGACGGACAACGAGCCGCACTTCACTAGCGAGGAGTTCAGGGCACACATAAATGGTATCAAGACGTGAATGGCATCAAGTTCAGGGCACATATGCAATGGTATCAATTATATACGGGCAGCTCCATACAAGCCACGGTCTAATGGCCTGGCCGACTGGTCGGTACGAAATGTCAAATAGGCATTAAACAAGAACGTGCACGGCAGTTTGCAATGTCGACTGGAGCGCATGCTTTCGCGTTAGACAATTTTAGTTTAGCGCGCGCAACAGCCTTGCGCACGCAACACGCGAGAGGGAGCAAGACTGCGCATGCGCTGAACCTATAAGGAATGCGTGTGTTTGAGCACGCAGGGGACGCGCACGCTAGATCTCGTCATTTACGTTGTGCCCGCTGTAGCCGTTGCGTAGCTTAACGGGGCTCTATCGCGAGATATCGACCTGCCGAGAGCAAAACACACACGATGACCGCGACCGGCAGCAACACGGTGGTCGTGGCCGCGAAAGAAGTTCATGTGAATTTCGGTGTTGCGCTTGATTTGGAGCTTACGTCAGTAGCTTGAACCCAATCGGTGAACAGGTGCAGTGGATTGAGATCGCTGCCAAGCCGGATCAGAACGTATCACGACCAGGCGCCGTCAGTTCCTGCACGCCAGCTATTTTGTCAGGGAAGCATTCTTACGAAGAAACAAGAACCCGATCGTGACAGGAAGCACCGCGTAAGATTGGTGGATTGTGCGCGGAGCGTCGTGTATATAAACCCTTTTAACTGCGGTGGTTGCTTATGTGGGTCAGACCGGCAGATTCCTGAATGATCTCCTGCAACATCATGCCAAATTGTAGAAAGGGAAGGTTCTAGCCATTCACTGTAGCGCATGTGGATGCACCTCCGTGTTCCACCATGCTAAGGTGATTTTCTCGCCCACGGCCAACCCTCATCACTGTGGAAGCAACTTGCATGGCTCGTGAAGAACGCCCATGTATAAGTTAGAGAGCTGGCATTACTTGAAGACGGCGGCACCAACGGTGGGGGCCTTTTTGTGTTGAGCGCTTAAATATCCTCGTTCTCTTTTCTCTGTTTTTTTTCTTTTGCTACAAAATGTCTGTAGGAAACAATAAACTTTCAGTTGGCAATAAGCGCTCGTCTACGTCGTCTCTGTGTCCGTCGTGCCGCTTCGCGCTCCACCGCCTTAACAAAAATTGAAGTTCAACTGACCCGAAACCTCAAACCCCTACTCGTCGCCGGAAAAGCTCGGCTTGCCTTATGCCTTGGATTTTGTGTTGCGTAGACCAGTATCGGTAATTACAGCTTATTGCTTGGCCACTATATGGCACGAAGCAACACTAAAAGGCAAGCCTGTTGACGCTCAGGTGCAGTCCACGTTTCGGGTGTTGCACACGGTAAACTAATGCTGTAGGAGACAGCCTCAAACGTAGCGTACGCAACGCGCAGTACGTTGGGCACGTACAACCTTGCGTACACTAAACTGAAATTGTCTATTATCGACGTACTCCTATTTCAAATGGAAGAACCCTTGCTTCTATGCTACTTGGGCATCAGCCATGCTCTTTATTGCACAACGTCGTGTCACGGCCTTTCCCTCTTGCAGGTGCGTGCAACAGAAACCAATCGCCGTTCGAGGACATCTGGTTCAAGAACTACGGAGATGGCGCCCAATGAAAACAAGGTGTGGTAGAGTCCACTGAGGGCTCGCGCATGACAACCGCAAACGCTACAGGCGGTGAGCAACATCGTCGTCCTCTCGACCAGCTCAAGAAAAGGATCGGCGTCGAAGGAACAGGAATTAAACTCGAGGCCCCGTTAAAGCAGCAAGGGCGAAAGGCAACCAGGAAGCATCCGCAGAGTCCTAGCCGCGAGAGCGCGATAACAGCGGAAGCCAGTCTGAAGTAGACGCCGACAACCGAGTGCCTTTGTCCACGCAGACTGGAGGTGGCAACAGCGAGGTGCAATAAGCCTGCCACTTTGATGTATCATTCTTAGGTCTATAGGCCTCCCGACCACTTCATCCCTGAAAACGGGGGGGGGGGGGATTGTTGTGTATTAGCATATGCACTGCTGCTAGGTGCTGACCACGGTGACGTTCGCCAACAACATTTCTTGTTAACCCGGCAGTGGCTGGGGTGACGTCGTCAGATAAACCGGTATATAAGAATCATTTTCTGAATAAAGCTTTGTTCATTTTGGCCAGATTCTTGTTGAGATACTTCAGTGATTACGCACCACTCACCCTACACGTGCGTCATCCGAACAGTAAATGCGATGCAGCATATTTAAGGCTGATAATGTGTAAACGTCTGGTAGCCGAACCTACGGTTCGGCTACAGCACGTGTATACATTAAAACTGTTTTTTATTCATTCACTCATTCATTCATTCATTGCTATGAATATCAATGCTTCTTTTCGTTGAACCTGCCCCTTCCTTTTCGTAGTAGAGAAACGGCACCATCCCCGGAATTTTCATCGTCTTGCAGTCATTTGGTTAAAAGATTAAATGCACACGCAATGCCCTTTTTGCCCTTTTGAAGTAATTTTTATTGTTTAGGTTTTCAGCGAACCTATTTGGATAAACGGCAGAACTCTGCAGTGTAGCCAGTTCGATCCCGGAGGCTTTCCGGTGTGACGTAAGCTAGAATGTGCCCCCTTATACTCGGCTCCATTCGAAGTTTGTGGTAGCAGGCCAGCAGCCCATAATGGTCTGTACATAGGAGGTATAGCTAACTAGTAACTCTCCCTCGGCCGTCTACATAGTACACGTTTAAAGAAAAGTGAGGAAAATGCTATTAACTAAGAGCCAATAGTTCGTAACAGCAGTTGTTACTACCTTTTTCGGACTATCACAAATTTCTTGCTGCCTTTTTACTGCCAAATTTAGCGGACACTTAAACGTTGAAACGGCTAATACCTCATGCGTACCGTTACTAACTTTTTGTCATGCACGTGTTAAAGAAAATTCTCCTTACTACCTAATGTGTTAAGTTAGTTAGTGGAGTGATCTGGAAATATCAATTTTTGCAGAACCGGACAAACAAAATCGCGATCAAGCGGAAAACTACAATTTCTTATTATTAAAATTAAGCAACAGCAATGTGCAAGCATCCTTTTTGCTATTCTGTAAGTGGAGGAGTAAAAAGTAATGAAATATAGGGCACTTGTTGTACGCATTTTAATAGGCAATATAAATGCCAAAAAACTGACGAAAAGTGGGCTACGACTGCATGTCCTTTTCGCAGTAGAATGATATTGCAAGAGGCAGGGGTGTATAGGCTTCCCATAGTCCGAGGAGGGGATGGTGCTCTCGAGACCACACCAACGGCCGCGAGAGCACGAAGGCCATGGCATGTGAATCAAACCATGCAGGACACGCATTTCCTGATTTCCGTATTACATGCGATTCATGTTCGTCACGAACTCGTGTCACAACGTGCCACTTTTTGTATATATGCAGTCAATATATGCAGTTAATGCAACGGCCACGAGAACACTAAGTCGTTCTCGTCGTTCACATTATGCTACAAATCAATCATCATTGCTGTCACATATAGCAAACGCACATTTTAGTGCAATCCTTATTTCACGCCGTTTGTGTCTGACCCGGTCGTGAGGCCTGTTACCTAACTAACGATGTTTTCGAAAGGGAGCGGCGTCGTCTTGCTTGATTATGGTTGACCTGATCATACACAGGGGAAAATGCGCCCTCGCACTTTGTTCTGATCGCAGAAGCGAGAGTATAGCACAAGAGAACGGAGGGCAGCGCCTTGTCGCACCTGCCGCCTGTCTGCTGGCACGCCGCATTTTGACTAAGCGCGGTTGGACTGCGGCTCTCATTTACGGGAGGCGAAACGGCTCATTAGGGTTCCGCGTGTGGGTGCAGCGATCAGCCGGCGCCCGCAGCAAAAGGCACCCGAAGTTGACTCGCTACAATTGCCAACGAAAGCCGAGTGATCATGCAACCACCGGTAGTGCCTTTCACGCCATATTAGTGGTGCGAGCAACTAGTGACAATCTTTTTTCTCTTCCAAACACTTCCGGTCGGTAACAAACTACCGCGTTTCCGAATGTTCATAAGGAGTCTTTTAAAAATAAATCTTCAATGAAATCGATGGCCCTGTTTCAAGTAAAGAGCAATATCCCATACATATGATTCACAGCATAGGTTTACGTTCATAAGATGAAGATAGGTAATGAAAATGAATTGAATGAGTTCATTGAAAGTAGAAATGGTCTTCTTGTGAGCAGCTGGGATTGTTGCGACATCTGGTGGAGCAAATCTCAACCGCGCTCCTCCTTCCACGTGTCCTCCGAGATCCGCTTCGGCTGTGCGTGAAAAAGAAATTTAACCCAAGGAATACACCAGGGCACCCGAACGGCGACGTGGCAAGACCACTATCACACACCTAAGTGAAGAATTAGGGTCGCCTCTAATTCCTCAACTACAGGCGTATGTTTGCGTGAGAATTTGTTCTAATTTTTTATGGTCCTTATGACGTATGCTTTACATATAGGACATCAGTGAGCGTAAACTTCTGCTTTTGTATTGATGTTTTTATTGTGTTGTCCAAATTCGCAGGTTGGAGTCCTGCGAATTCTCTAGACGGCCTTATTGCCCTGTGTCACATTCCTGACGGATTGCGTGGTACACCACCTCATCATATGTTGCATGCTGTGAAAATATCCCCTTAGAAAATACTACGAACAGCGGTGGAACATCAGTGGAAGTAATAGGTGCTCAAAAGGCCAACCTATATCTACGGTTCTCATAAATTCATACGCACGCTGCCACCAACATATTTCATATCTGTTCACAAAGAGCACGATCGCCAGCTATTGGCTATATTACTCATTGCATGCTTTCAAAAATTAGTCTAGCTCCCGTTTAAAGAATAATTGAACTATAGAATAGTATTAAAGAAGAGAAGCGTACGCTAAAACGCTCTTAAGGAGAGCACTGTTTTGTTTTTCGGAATGCGGCGGTACCATCAGCGATTTCTGTTTACATCACGGCGTCGACAGCAACGAAATATTTTTATTATGCCAAGAAAAAACACTGAGTAAGAATCGCTCTATTTAAGCTCATCACGATAAAAACCGTATCAGTACCGACTGCATTCAGGCGCTGTGATGACTGGTTTGTTGACAGCGATCACATCAGATGCTTGGAGCTTCTAGTGTGTTCAGTTTATTTCATCAATTATGACCTGATATGAATCCGTCGTGATCGCAAGAAGCCTCAAACGGTTAACAGGAGGAGGAGAAAAGAAATCCAGGTAAACGAGAGGCACCTTCTGCTTTCTACCCCACGTATAGAGAAGGGTATGAATGAATGAAAAGAAAGACCGAAGGGAAATGAACGTATTATCATCGTCGAACTGTGTGACTTCCCATTACACGCCTACAAGCGATCACCAAGCCCCCTCGCTTGTAGAAGAAAAAATTGCCGAGCTTCGCTGAGTTAACGTCGCGAAGGCTCATGAAGCAGCGAAGAGTTCTCCGTCCCAGTGCTAAGCTTCACGAACCTTAACAAGCATTCCAAAGCATTTCGCAGCCACTAGATCGGTTTGTACAGCTAAATTGGTTGAGCGATTTCATTTTCTAGCCATACTTTGTTTTTGACCGTTATAGCAAAGCGTGTCAACCCGACGCGCAGCTTCTTCTCCCGGAAAGCGCACCACTTTAGCCATCATCGAACGTTCACAAACGACCGTCGGGCTTCTGGATCGCATAGGTTTGCCTCCTTCCAGAAAATAGATTCCCGGTTTCACTCTTATTGCATAGTACGCGGTACGTGGGACGTTCAAGCTAGTTATGACACAGCGGCTTTCCTTACTCGAGCGGGGGAGAGTAGTGGGGCCTGCCCAATTTCTGCGACATATACCCGCTAAGAGCTGCGAACTCCGATACGCCGACCTTCTCGGGAGAGCTTCAATCATAAACAGCTTAGGCGTTAAAAGTAACAATACCCGCTTAGCTTTACTGAACCGCGACGCGTATGGCCATTGGTCAAGGATTTTCGTCATATGAAAGCAGTGTATTGTCTAGATGATTCAAAAAGTGGGGAGAACATCGCGGCCGATGACAAAGCCATCACAGATGATTTCCGGCAGACCTCACGCATTCTGGGCACCGCTTTCATGCGAAGCACACAGATAGCAGCTGCTTATGCCGCACTTGGAGCCATGTCTTGGGAAGTGGATCGACGTCATTGCACAATTTTAATAGTTATGCGTCTATTTCGGGCTTACCAGGCGCATTGACTTGATTCGCGTCTCAAAAGAGCTCACTGCCTCACGTAACGCCATCATTCAGGTGAAGGTACCGACGTCACTTTTTTTCGAAACTAAGTGTAATCGGCGTTCGTGGACATATTCCTGCGGGCTCGAGCAAAGCTAGACTTTTTCGGTGGAGGGAGTGAAGTACATTTTTGTCGTTGAGTCGGTGTAAAAAAGCTTACGCATTTAGGATTTTTGCTGGCATGAGAAGCGAGTGACACTCCTGTTTCTTTTCCAAGGACTTCCGGTGGAGCACCTACTTCCGCTTTTCCGAATATCCAAAAAAAGGTGTTTTGTAAAAAATAAAACTGATGAAATCGACGATTCTAGCTGGTTCAAGGTAATAGTGATATTGGATATATATGCAATAGGAACTTCAATTTAGTTATGATAAATGTCATTTAAGTGTCAAGATAATTAGCGAAATTTATTTGAATGAGTTCATTAAAGCAGTAGACGGTTTTCACGTAAGCAGCTGGCGTCGTTGCGGCACCTGGCGGATGAGATCTCAACCATGTGATTCTTTCTACGTGACCTCTGAGATGCGCTGCCGTGGTGCGACGAAACACAAGTGTAACCCAAAGACTACACCAGGGCACACGAACGCCGATGTACGAGTGTCACTACCAGACATCTAAGCTAAGGATTATGGTCGCCTGCAGTTTTAAAGCGAACGCTTTACTGGACTAGTCGGAGCGAGTTTCCGTGTATCACCGCTTGTTCTTGAAGCGAAGAACGCATACTGCGTGACTAGCCGCGCCCGCCATCGCAGCTGCTCTGACCACTGCTAGGCTGACAAACGCAGCCTCGCCAGCCATGTCCACGTGACCCAGCGCTCTATGACGCATCGGGTCAGGGGGCGAGTGCTTCAGTTCGGCCGTTGTGCCATGGTTGCGCGATGGTTGGAGGGAGCAAGGACGCTGGTCCATCTGTGACAACGTTGTCTGCGCGGTCCCAGCGGCGAAAGCGGCAAGCTGTGCCGGAATACGTTGTGGATGTCGCTCAGCTTGCTGCTGTGTTAAAGTGGGAACATGAGTAGCAGCGCTCACAGTGGCGGGCACAAACGAGTGATGAACGGAAGGTCCGGCGAGCTAAACGTCGGGAGAACGATGTGGAAGTACGACAGCGACGAGAATTAGGGGCGGCAATGGACGCCTTGGGTCCGACTTCGGCGACGGCTTCGGAAACTGACGAAACGACGGTGCTGAGTACTCGCAGCACGGCGCGTTCAACAAGCCATATCGTTCGGCTGCCAAACTGTAATTCGGCTACGGCGGTAAATGAGCATAACTAAGTGTAACAAGCTTTCGCTTGGATACCCGAGCCTAGCCGAGCTAAGCCGCAGCCATACTTTTTTTATGCGCAAAGAGAGAGAAATAACTTTATTTATCCCATCTTAAGGGAAAGGGGCTGCGAGATGAAGGCGAGGGATCCTGCTCGCGGTAGGCCTCCTCTACCACCTCCGCCCACCTCAGGATAGCCTCCTGAAGTGCGGGGTTGTAGCTGCGCATGGCAGCCTCCCACAGATCCTGACTACCTAATTGTTTACGAAGGCTCTGGAGCATTTCTTAGTCGCACCTGCGGCGTCGGCGGCGCCGTCCACACCCCCACTGCGCATGCTCGGCTCCTCTCGTGCCGGCAGGAAGCCTCTCCTCTCCCTCCCTCCCTCCTTCCTCTCCCTCGAACGCGGGCGGTGTGTATATAAGCGGCGGAGCGCGCGTTCGGAATTCAGTCAAGGGCGTCTTTACTTGGCTTTCGCTTGACCTCACGCTTTGCTTGACTCGAGTAGATGCGATGGAAGCAACAGTACCTTCGATCAGCGACCCACCACTCGTTGAAGGCAACGTTATCCCACCCTCACCGTCACCGGCGTGAACAACAGCAAGCAACGCAGACGACAAGGCTGCAAAGATACGAGCATACGACGCCGAACGCAAGCGTTTGAAGCGAGCTGAGGCCCCGGAACTTCGTGCACTTATTCGCTAAAGTATATGTTGCATTTATTCGCTAAAGTATATGTTAAATAAAATGCGCAATGTGTTAATACTCGAGCAAAGCATGGCTGGTCGACGTTCCCCGTGGCACATATATTCTCAGAATATGGCGAAACGTCTGTGACTGGAAGGCAGGGTGCCCACGGTGGTCCTGTAAGCCAGCATGCAGACTGTAACACTTCAACTTGGCTCCATGCGCAGTCAAATGACCTCACATATCTAGGTGATCTTGCAACATAGCGGATCAGCTGAATGCTCTCGCATAGTAGTCAGAGTTCCTCAATACTTTTACTGGTCACGAAGATTCCGCGAAAGTTTGACATAGGGATAGCAGCAGCCGCTAGGGGCGTCCTCGACCGTGTGCGGGCATCGGTGCGGAGCCGGCGCTGGAGTTCTACGGTTCGCATCGGAATTGTAAAACGTGACTAAATGTACCCGTGAACGTTGATTATATCTTCAGAGCAATATTACTTTCAGGTACATTCGGGGAAGCCCTAATACAGTGCAATTTAGCATCGAATGAGACCTTGGAGCACGAAATTCGTCGGTGACAAAGGCATGCTGCCTCCGCTGTGCGATATACTGCCGCTATAAAAGCATGTTTCTTCCGCTTTCTCAAAGCATCCAGCGGAAATATGTGGATGATCGAGAGTACTTCAACGGCTCTGGCGGATCTTAATGCCTCGCGGAAGTACAGTGGCTGCAACTCTTGAGCGCGCATATCAACTATTTCAGTCTATTTCAGTCTGCATACAAAGATATCTTAAAGTAGTCTCGTATTTATCAAACCAACAGTCAGTTCGAATGAATCAGTGCTTTGAATTTAGCAATTGAGCAGCACCAAGGAATACTTTATACGGCTTTTGCCTGGTTTTGTGTTTTCTTTTGCGTTGGTTTATCTCTACGGCGCCGTGCCGCATTTAAAGTTCGGGCGCTCATGCAAAGTTGTGGAGTTTTCGCTGTGCTTCTTTACTGTTTTTAAGGCGGAAGCCTTAGATGCTCCATCAAACGCGAAAATTGACCGTTGGCGCCGGCGGCGTCCCATTTCGGCGGCGTCAACACGAGTAATGAAAAAATTACCACGTGATGACGTCACCATATGACGCCACAGATCGCCAAAATTTGTGATGTCATCATGACGTCCTGTAACGTCGCGTCACTCTATGACGTCATCACATGACATCGTGACTTTGCACTACCGCCGTCATCATTGGACCGATCATGGAGGCAGTCTAAAAACAGGCAAGGTGCAGGAACCTTGCAATGCCTCCTATCCTGGAGGCAGTGCAAAACCACCTTAGGTGCAGACAGCTTTCGGAGGGAAAGGGGAGGATCAATACATCGACTTCAGAAAAAGAAGAAGATGGCCTTAACCATTCGATTAGTCTAAGGCTAATGCTCAAGAGAACTTGCGAGTTTTTCCGCTCTTCAGTTGCGACTTCCAATAAATGTCAAACCACCGGTCTCACGTCGGGGTATGACGCGCTTCCACATTTCCCGCCGTTCGCTGTCTCTAGGCAGCCAGAACACCGACACCTTTTTGTCATTTCCCTTGTATCCTGATAGAATCCAGGGTACGGAGCATGCACGCGGCATCCGTTCCGACCGTCAGGCACAACACACTAGGCACAATAGAGGACACAAGCTGAAAACTTGGCGGTGACTCGCCAAGATATTTTGCACTGACACCGTATTGAAAGTAGTGAGAGAGTCGCGTGAAGTACTCCCTACTTACTAAAATGCTCCAACTCCACGCTTGAAAGCACAGACATCCGTACCTAACACCAGCACAGCGCTGCCGCCGCTGCACCCATAGGGCGGCGCGCGAAGGTGGAACGGTCACGTGTCGACAACAGGCCTATCGTAGGCTGTGGCTGCTGGATCAAATTCTTTAGCTACTTTTGAACGATAGAGGGGTTTTAGTTCAATCAACTTCAGGAAAAATTACACCATCTCCCAGTAAAGGGAACCACGTGTGGATGCGAAGACGTGGGGAGATGGTTCGCGTCTTTTTTTTTTAGTAGCTGGCTCGCCAGGTTCTTAAGCTGGGGCGAAGTCCCGCGCCGAAAGCTGCATCCATCCATTCAAAGCGTCGTGGAACGCGAAGAGGAACGCTACGCGCGTCGTGTCTTCCCTCTAGCCTGGCCGTTAATTCTCACAAGGCGAGCGTGGAACGCGGTCGACAGGCGCGCGAGAGGCGGGTAGCATAGGAGAGGAGAGAGAGGGGGAGGGAAAGCGCATGCGCTGTCGCTCATCGCGGCATTGCGCAGGAGAGATTGAGGCGTGTGAGAAGGGGGGGCGTAGGGGGCGCTCATCGTGGCGTTGCACAGGAGAGAATGATGCGCGCGAGACGGGGGGGGCGTAAAAGAGGAGAGGAGGGGGAGAAGGATGCGCATGCGCAGTAAGGGTGGTCACGCCACACACCAGCGGATTGAAATCCGCCATAAGCTGCTCCGCATCTAAAACAGCTAGTAGCGGTGAAATGGGACACGCCGGCCGCCATACGCCGCCGCACTGAAATGGGGCGAGCAGTTGGCGAATGCGAAACCGTGGATAGCCGTCAGGGAAACGTAGAGTCAAGAACGAAAGAATGAAGAATGTGACGTGCACGCGGCTATTGCAATGTTTGAAATTTACTTGTTAAGATGCTGACCGACGTGGCAGAAACTGATCCCACGCGATTAGAACGCAATACGAGGCATCCCTCCCTTCTAGTGTTTTAGCGGTCTGGCTACCTGCTCCTGTGCTGCCCTTCTCAGCCCAACCTAAAAGCAAGAATCTCAGGAGTGTGTTTACTCGACAGTTTACTCGACTGACATCGTTTACTCGACACATCATGCTGGGGAATAAAACGAGAGACCGTTTTCTGCGAACCGTGCGGCACAAAGGACAATTGCATGGCTATGTTCAACTGTTGGCGCCTTTGTGGCATCATGCAATAACATTTTGCTGGCTTTCCTGTTGAAGATACAGGTCGCGCATGTCGTTGTTTTGAATGTATTTCCATTTATGTAAAAATTTATTGTGCCTTCATTCATGACGTTGGACGCCTAAAAACTGTTGGCCTGCCTATTTTTGGCGCCTAAAACGCTGCTTTGCCTGCCTGTTCCTGGCACCTGAAATGCGCCTTTTACTGCCTAAAAATCCAGCCTCTATTTACGAGACACACTCACTAATGCGGCTATATGTTGATAAATTGAATTAAGGTATTAAAAACATGAACGCGAGTTGTGCTGTCAAGACATGTCTCCTCAACTATGCAATATAGAGTTCATGGTCCCGAGCGGAGAAGAAAAAGAAAAAGAACAGGAGTGCTGTCTTGCAACATGACCCTCTCGTTGCCCTCTTTACCTCTTCCGTTATTTTCGTAATATTTCTTTGCTCTGTCAACCATAAGCAATATAAGTAATATTATGCTGTGAACAACGAGATCACTTTGACGATAGTGCCATAATATTCCCTATTGCACACGCGCAAATATACGACAGGTACTCTTTTCCTAACTATCCACAACTTTTGACTTAGAACCCCTGAAAATGCCTCTCCTTTGCTCCTGCAAAAAATAAATGACGAATAAAAGTCCGTAGTTAACAAATCATCAACTTGTATTAAAAGTGTCGACATGCCTAAGCCTTACTATCCAAATTTCTTTCATAAAAAGATAACTCACTGCTTCATGGTGTTTCTTCTCTCTTTGCTGAGCAGGTATATCTCTCAAGAAAAGATACACACGACCAACCTTTCTCTTACACCCCGGAGCAATCCGTTAAGGTGCATCCATCTCGTCCATCGGGGCTACCTGGAGGCTATTGACAGCCCGCTCGAGGACCCACTTTGGCCATCATCACTTCGCGGCAAATACACGCCCAATTTATTCTTCTCTCAGGGCTTTTTTTCCGGTGCACGCCGTGTGACAGGGAAAAGAGTTGGGCTCTGACGACGGCCACTATTCAAGAGAGCGCCACCTAACGGACCGTACCTCTACAGGGTAAGCCCTCCCCGGCGTAATCATGGAGCATAAGGTCTCCTCGCCGCTACAAGCACGTTGATTAGTTTAGAAAAACAGAAAGGAGCCGCTGGTTTTTTTTCTTTCTGTTTGGGATAGCCCGCATGGCTGTACCGCGTTCCGGTGCCTCGGGGCTCTATCGTCTTTCCTACCTGGATCGTTACCATTTCCTTGACGAAAAGCCACGAAAGCGTTCTGTCATAGGATTCTTTTTTGTGACCGGGCTGTCCTGCCTCTCCTGACGTGTCCATAAAAGAGAGGCATGTCCTCATTGTAGAATAAAGTTGTCACTCACTCACTCACTCACTCACTCACTCACTCACTCACTCACTCACTCACTCACTCACTCACTCACTCACTCACTCACTCACTCACTCACTCACTCACTCACTCACTCAATCAATCAATCAGAAAAAGAGGATAACGTTGGTGCACTTATTTTCATGTGCACGTTGAAAATATCCCAACTAGCCTTTATAAACTCAATAATCAATCTATTAACGGGGTATCTTGATGCCGCGTTCTCGCAACGTGGACAGATCGCATTGTTCGCGTTCTTCGCGTTGTTCGCGACATCTTTAAGGGTCTTTGCGAGATATATCAAATGGTGAATTTATGGATTAGTTGCCTAGTTATACTTATTGATCAACTAGCTCGACCTGATAATGCTTTTAGGCGCGAAGCTTCTTAGGGTGTGCGTCGTTCCCTCCTCTGTAGTAGTAGTAGTAGCAGTAGTATTATGTGTGTAGCGAGCTCTATTTTAATGAATTGCTCACTAGATGAGCAATTGTTCTATTGTTCCTGCCAATACTATTGTTCCTGCCAAGGCTTCGAGGCGAAAGACTAATCATACCATATTCTGTCCCCACCTACTTGGTGCATGCATCCAACATGGCTTCTATTTTTTTTTTCACCTTTCTCCAGGAAAATTGGCCCGCGGTCTTACGTCCCGCGTGAACTACGCTGCCGGCACCGGCGTGTTTGAGGAGATTGATGTAATGGCGTCTTCAGCGGGTTCCCCTGGGTGCCGACTGAGGAGGTTCAGATGAACTGCTCGCGGGAAGATTGGATCCGAGAACGTGACACGCCCAGAGGTATATAGTCCCACTGGTTCCCGGTCTACGCTCTTTTGCCGATTGCCCCTTTTCCCCAATGCTCTCTTATAACCTACGGGCGCACGTGCCACGACGCAACTAACCCAACGCTCAAAGAATCCACGATCAGGCTTGCGCTCTCTGGGTTAAAAAAACAGTAAAAACTCACAAGGCCCATTACGCACTTATTTAATACGACTGGCAGGCGAAAGCCATCTACTTTTTTTTTCCTCAGTCGATGTAGTGATCCTGCCCCACCACCCTCCGAAAGCTTTCTGATCCTAACGTGGTTTTCCACTGCCTCCAGGATCAGGAGCACGTCACCTCATTTTGCACTGCCTCCGAGATCAACCCTCCCTTGACCAAGGCACGATGTCATGTGATAACGTCATCATGTGATGCTTCATCACGTGACGTCACAATGATGTCATAATGATGCCAGATAGTTTGGCAATATATGAGGTCACGATGACGTCATATGGTGAAGTAATCACGTGGTGATGCTTTTTTTGTGCAGCACTCGCATTGACGCCGCCGACAAGGTCGACGACGCGGGACGCCGGTCAATATTCGCCTTTGATGAGGCATCTGAGGCTTTCTTCTTAACAAAAGCCGGGGATTGCTCTATCCCCGAGCTAGCGCACAATACCGCCGCATTCGCTCTGTAAGACCGTTCCTTGTGTCTCGAAAGAAGAATGCTCACGTGCGTATTTTTACGAGACAGAAACTCCTCAAACGATAACTGAACATCGACAGTGTATATTCGCGGAAACCTTTTCTTGTCAATGAAGCGAAGGCTAGAGAGCAAATCTCACATATTCTACCGCTGATAAGTGTAGCCCCATAATTATTTCCGTATTTTCTGCGTGATATATAAAAATACGCTTTCATTTTCTGCATGTACACTGCAAACGGGTTTGAGCCTTTTAGGAAGTTTCGGGCTCGACGCATAACGTGCATCCAAAAGGTACTACGCAAAACCCCCTTCAAAAGGAGGTTTTTTTTACATCCTTTAAGGGCGTGATTAGACGATACTAAGGAGGTAAATTTGTGTTTTTATTGAACTCATTTTAAGGGCTTGAACGGAGCGCATTGGAAGCTTTTCTGGTTCTTTTGAGAGCTTTTAAAGCCTCCTTTTGGGGGTAAAGTTGGTGTTTTTATGTAACCCATTTTGGGGGCTTGAACAGAACGCATTGAGAGCTGTTAAAGCCTCCTTTTATACGAGGCCCTAGAGCGGTCGCGAAATGAAAGAAAAGTATATTTTAGGCACTATATCACGTTTACCGGCCAATTTCCGCTACTATTGATCTCTAGGACAGACATATCAGAAAATGGACATCAAAGTATTTATGCACAACCATGACATTACATACAAGTACGCACGACAAAGGAATCGAAGTCGCGACCGCACGCACCGAAGTAAACACTATAACAATTGCTCCACAACGCACCACTTGCTCGCGCGCTTTTTTATGGGTTTATATATGCACCAATGTATGTACAAAGCGGCTGGTAACCCGTCGGCACAACTTCGAACTTCTGTTCTTGTACCATCGGCGTGTGTTTGCTCTTGCGTAAGTTCAATACATAATTTGTGGGGCGTCATGCAGGCCGAGCGGATCGACGTAAACACCCTCGGCTCAGAATTCTCCGGTTCACCGTGTCGTGTCGCTAGAAAAATTGTAAACGTGTGCCCTCTTTAGTGCTTCTCCATATATCATAAGTGCTTCGCTCGCGCTAAATTCGTCAATACCAGCGTGACAAAGGTATCTTCAGATGAGCGAACGTATGTGCATTCCATGAGCGTATGCTGTGGAGCAATTTTCGTTATTTCTGCAGCCGCGAACTGCGCGCGTCCAGATGCGGCAGCGTGTTCTGAGCGGTTCGAAGACCGTCTGCGTTCTCATATGAAAGTTACACACGCAGATGGCCGACTTACAAGAACATTGTAACGCACCTACATTAAGTGCATTTAATGCGCGTGTACTGCCGCGAGCTGCACGCAGGGGCAGCAGCGCGCTCTGAGCAGCTGAACAAAAATCTGTTTCCGCAATTAGCGCTTATTGGCAATGCACTCTTTAGCGTGGCATACAGTGGTTCTCTATGACTCATATTCAGTATTTAGCTGCTTTCATACTCGAATACTACCTACCATATTACTCGTTAATCTTTTTGTTAAGCATAGCGCCTCCGCCTTAAAGCGAATACCCGGCGCTTGCCCCAAGGTCAAGCACAACCTCCCCAAATTTACCAGTGACAGGTCCCCTGCAAAATGAAAAAGTTAATGTGCTTGCGCTTCTCTCTTGTGAACGCCCATGTGTACTTGGCCCTCCTCTAGCACAGATGATGTAGTACGAATTAAGAAATAGGCATTACCGCATTCCTCAACGAAACAGCGGTTATTCAGAAAATAATGGTTCTTTTGAATTACTAGTATGGTATTTTCACAGCAGCAGGCTGGTTGGCTTGTTCGCAATTATAAGTTCACATTCATAACACAGAAACATGAGGACTGTAGCAAATATGCAAGAAACTGGAAAAACTCTATCATATGTGTACTCCTTCAACCACCTGCTCATCATGTTATACTTTATTTATACAACAGGCACTTTCAATTATGCTACTATGGATGAAAGATCACCCAATCTACGTTAAAACACTGACTTCTGCCTAACGTTCCGTTGTCTATCTGTCCTCTAATGTGTCATAATGCGTGCATCATCTGTTCAACTCGTTTCGTAATAAAACACAAGCAGTTATATTGAGCCGACAGTGTTTCAGCAATTTGTTTTGCATGCACAAGTTCATTTCTTTCATTTCTATGCACGACAAGTAGTCATACTTCAATTGATACAAGAACCAGTGGTTGCAATATGTTATTGGGATCAATACAGTAGCAGTCTCATGTCAATGTGAAGATATATATATTTCTGTCGTGGCGCACACAACCTACTCCCAATACTGAACACGTGGAACAACATATATCGTAGAACCTGAGTACTATACACAATGCACAGCAGTAAAGCAACACGAAAGTGGGGTGTAAAATCATATCATAATGCACACTGACATGCGCACTTCAGCGTGCCAGTATTTAAGTGCAATCAGAAATGGGATATCCAAGAATCTTGGTGTGAGCCTACACATGAAGACAACTAAATTAGTACAAAAGGCTAGCATCACTTTTGAGAAATATGCAACCGTGAAGACAGGCAGGTTGTACGGTTTTTGTTGCGTTAGTTTGCCATATGGCATCAAAAAATGTCACACATGATTGTGCAGTTAAGTTTCCTGCAGAGAAGACCAAAATAGACCTGTGGTGTTGACTGTAGGTCCACATAACAAAATTCATCAAAGTATTCAGCAATGCCCACAAAATGACAAGGTTGTCTTCACATATTGCTGTACATATTTATTCACAGGTATCTGAAAACCATCGTAAATTTCTGGACGTATGCTTCCGAACTTGTCGGTATAATCACACGACTGCATTATACCAGTACTTCAGACATGCATAATTAGTACAGCTATGTTTCAATATGTTCATACCAGCCAGTGCCATCATTAATACCTAACTTTATGGCTTATGCATAATTACCCCATTGAAAATTATTCCAAGTAACATGGTTGCGAAGTCAACTTGGACTTTCGCAATCATATGGAGTAAACAAAATTTTCCTATATTTAGTGACTGGTGGCTTTGCACATTAGGACTTGATATGTCAAGAGGTTGAATAAAAATTGACCACACATGTATAGAGGCTGTAACACAGCCAGGACATAAGTTCATAGTTAAACAAAATCTCAAAACAAAAGCACGACACATAGAAATGAAAGGGACAGGACGACGCACTGCTAACAACCGAAGTTTAGTACGTGCTTGGTTTTTGATTCATGTTCGTGCTATTTCTGTGGATGTGTGATTATTAATTCTTGTAATTTTTTCGTACTCTGTGTTTATATCTTTTTGTGGTTTCGAATAAACTTCAGTTGCTAGTAGCGCGTCATCCTGTCCCATTCATTTCTGAGTGTTGTGATTTTTTTCGCCCCTTCTTTAACGACGAGTATACATCAACTCGCCCAACTCTCCCGTTAGGACTTAAGTTTGTTGAATGCGCTGGCTCCCCTCAGTCTCTTTTCAACACAATGCGAAATTTTAAAATGCACACGATATCGCAAAGGTTGCACACAGAAAGGTACATAACACTCAGCCTCAATACCAGTGTTTGCTCAAATGTAGTAAGATGTACGAGATGTTCTACATAGTGGATAGTGAGGCAACGTAGAGTGTTCTCGCAATTTTGGGCATTGGCAAGGGGGTCCGAAAGAGGCACTTGACCCCACTAAAGACTCACCAGCACTTGGCCTCACTAAGGCTACACCAGTGCTCTCCCGCTTACCCAGCCGCTATGTTAACCAGCTTGCACACCCCAAGACAAAATTCTGCCGATATTCATGCCCACAACAGACTGTCTTGAGCACAAACAGGTGGGCGAGCAACTATTGCTGCTTTTGCAGAAGTGTATTGCTGAAAATGACACAAAGAAGAAGCCCATAAAGTTTTCTGCATCGATAAAATGATTGTGTTAACCATGAATGTCTTAACCAGACTCGCACTTGACTATCCTTATTGCAGACTTTTTGACAAAACACAAAATAAATACAAAATTGAGATACTGCTAATATTTCCTCGTGAGGTTTTCGCTTCGTTTACACAGGGCGAAAAATGCACGCGAGTGAAAAAATACGAAACAACGCCAGAAGTGTACTCTTGTCATGTTTACCATCATTCGGGTAGTTTTAGATGTAAGTAAAATAATCATTACAAGTGCGCTTTAAAAGGGGTGTCAATGTTGGTAAGGTGTTCTTGATCAACCGCAGCTACTCCGTTTAGGAGTGAAGATTGGGCAACTTGGTATTGATTCATGGCAAAAAAAAACAAAAAACAGTGCACTTCTAATGAGTATAAAATAAGGCCTGGACACAAGAACAGCACTTTCACCTTGTCAAAGTGTGTCAGCAGTCATAATACTGTGTATTGATCATAAAAACTATGGCAACATAATGCAATACAGCAAAATAACGAGAGGGAATAATCAAGGTGACTCAACAACGCGGTTCAAAACAGATTCAACTGACTTGTATCTTGCCATTAAATTAGCCTTGCACATCTCCTAATAGCTAAGAATATGCACATGTAACCTTGGCAAGTTCCACTGCTGGTATGTGACTAATGAAATTGCATTGCTTCCATGCAGTCCAACTTCTGTTCACTGTTTTCTGTTTTTCATTGTTTTCGCTAGCGCAAATGTTCACCCTTTTTGATTTGGTCACTTTGCAATTCACGTATGTGATTTGCCTTTGAATGTGGACATGTTTCTGCTGCTCTGTCTTTTACTTCTTTGCACAACAGTGCCTCATGCACTTCTCAAGCTACCATTGTAGCTTTTTGCTCGAGGCGCATTCCTTGTATTTTGCTGGGATAAAAATTCATTCATTCAATACCGTAAAATGCATGTGCTTCACAATACACAATCACTTAGCAGATGTCTGTCACATAATATGGCGTTCATTATATCGCTTTGACGTGATTTATTATTTCAAGTATATGAATCCAGATAATGACGCTTATGTGCCTAGATATTCTATTTCACTGTACCTTGATGCATATGTAGCAAGGTACAGATCAAGGTACAGTGCATATGTACCTCAATATGGTATTTCGGGAGACAGGCAGAGTGCGCAAACCAACTTGTTGTCGAAAAGTCTTCTCACTTGCTGATAACCTGTGCTTCGGTGGGTTCTCACAGTTGCATGGCGGCAGAAGGATGTTCAGGGTACTTCACAGTATCAAAGGCAGATGCTGCGAAACGAGAGCGCACGGATATGTCACATGTCAATGCGCACAAATTGACACTGAGACGAAGGATGAGAGTTCAGAGTTTTTTATTCGCACGCAATAATGGTAGTTATAATTGGGGATTGTACAGAGACTGAGGGAGGTCCCAAAGTCGTCAGACTGTACAGGGGACCTCCCATAAAAAATGAGTAAACAAAAGTATGTTTAATGCAGCTAAATATGTACACAAAGTACACAATATGTACACAAGAGAAACAAGTGAAGTTTGAGAACAGAATAAATAGAAAACTAGGTTGGTCTTTATTCACATTTCATCACATGGTAACGTGATATCTGCAGCCTTCTTTTTGCTTTAGTGTATATTCCCTGAAAGCATTCTGCTTCATTCATGCTTTCGCAAGCAATAAAATTATATCGTGCAAACGCCTTTTGCAGAGCGTACTCGTGCGTCGATTGACTGGTCATGCGAAGCACGAGCTATATTCACAAGAATTTCAAAACACGCATGGCGCATCGTCGCTATGTGATCTTAAATACTTTTTTTCGCATTTTCACTGCACTTTTCACGCGACGAGGTGCTCTGAACGACACCTAGAGGTGCCTGAGGGACGATAAGACGCGCAAACAGAGAGAACATAAGTATTACTTACCATTTTAAAGACGATAGTCTTTCTTGGGGAACTTAAACGCAGAAATTTTGGTCTGTCTTTCTGTCTGTCTGTCTGTCTGTCTTTCTGTTTGTCGGCACGTCCCTCGATTCAGCCACTCGGCCAAAGTTGAACCACTTGCCCAAGGGCCAGCCGTCTTGAACTGGTACGGCTGTTCATACTTGTGAACGTTGTCGATCAAAAAGTAAATATCATGCATATCTGAGGTGCAACATCACTAGGTAAGTATTAGGTGGCGTGTTCCTTTAATAGAAAATGCATACATACGTAATTTTAAGGACCCTAGTTTCTTAAGCTGCGCTGAAAATGCATAAGAATGGAAGCTTGAGCGAGTTGGTATGCGTTCATCTTTGTTGAAAATGCGACTGCGCTGAAATTTGCCTTCCTCCGTGCCCTTCGAACGAGCCCATTGTTGTGTTTCGGTTTCAGTTCTGTATTGCACTGTACGAATGCCATGGGTTGGTGTTGAAAAACTTTACTTTTGAGAAGGCCAAGAAGGTGAAAAAAATATTTAAAAAATGAAAAAGCAGCGTTGTGGGCGGTCTTCAGGCTGCCGGTTGTGGGCGCCGCTCTGGCGTTCCTGTTTTACCCAGGCGACGTGTAAATAAAAGAGTGTGTGGAGAGTACTCGTTGAGTGCGGACGTTTCTCTGCTTCAGCGCTTCGCGCCAAACCGCGTTTTCGGGCTGGCTGGCGTCCCCGCCGGTCGCGTTGGTCACCGCCGTTCTTCGCCTGCTGCTGCGCCGGGACTACCAGCACGCAACACAGCACTCATGTTTCCCGACGTATTGCCAGATGGCGTCCATATCTCACACAGCGCCTCTTCTATCGTCTTTACACGACATTTGCAGCGAAGCACGCAGACACGCGGCCAATTTTTTTGTTTCTGACTGTGCCAAGCACGCAGGGTGCCCATCATCTGCTTGGTAATACACAGCGGCACGCTCGCTTGAGTCGACGGGCCGTCGCGATTATCCCACTCGCAGTGCGGCATGTTGCGTTGTCGTCAAACCAGAGAACATCTATACCACTGTCAAACCACGCATTTCACATCCAGCTGCGAGAACACAGTGGGCTGCAGGCACAGAACGCGCACACACGGCTGACACAGCTGATCACTTGAGAAGCGGCGTCAGCCAAGGTGCGGTATGGCGAATACCGCGACGGCTCCGCTTCGGCATCACGCCGCCGCGGGCAATTAGGAACGTCAACTGCTTCAACGACTCCGTTCCCGCGTTTCTTTCTTGTTTGCTTGTTTTTTTATTCGCGCGCGCATGCGTCGTGAAGTTTCGCTTCGGTAGCCCCTCTGGCGCCTCGTCTGGCTTGCTCTTGAGCTGGCGGCTGGCGAGCCGCAGCTGCCGCAGCCGCCAAGGTCAAAGGTCGCTCTCGAGTTTTCTCGGAACGCATACAGGATCCGTGCAGAGCGGCCGCTTGAGGAGAGTCGTGTATATGTTTTAAAGACGATAGTCTTTCTTGGGGAACTTAAACGCAGAATTTTCGGTCTGTCCTTCTGTCTGTCTTTCTGTTTGTCGGCACGTCCCTCGATTCAGCGACTCGGCCAAAGTTGAACCACTTGGCCAAGGGCCAGCCATCGTGAACGGCTGACTAGGTTCATACTTGTGTACATTGTTGATCAAAAACAAACATTACGCATATCTGAGGCGCAACATCACTAGGTAGGTATTAGGCGGTGTGTTCCTTTAACAGAAAATACATAGATACGCAATTTTAAAGACCTTGATGGTATGCGTTTAACGTTGAGACAGTAACGCGTTTATTAAAAGATTGCCACAGCTGAAGCGATCAGCGGTCCAAGCCGAGCAAGCGCGAGCGCCAACAACAACCGTCTTCGTCTTCTTCTTTCGCAGGTGTTCTTGTCTGCGCCCTACCATGTTACAAATCACTCCCCCGCGGAAAAGGAGCCATCCTGGCGACCTAAGGAACAGGTACAACTGGTGGGTCATAATGCGGCTTCAGTGGATCGACGTGAACAGTCTCGCTGCCGCGACGACGGCGGTCCGTAGATGATTGAACAGGCTCAATCATATAGTTCACTGGGGATGCTTGACGTAGGACGCGGTAGGGGCCTTCGTACTTAGGCAGTAGCTTTGTGGAAAGGCCAGGAGCGGAGGAGGGAACGCGAAGCCACACCAATGTTCCAGGCGAATACGACTGAGGAGGCAGGTTTTTGTCGTGACGGTCCTTCTGGCCCTACTCGCCCTACAATGTTACAACCCTAGTTTCTTAAGGGGCGCTGAAAATGCGACTGCGCTGAAACTTGTCTTCCTCCGTGGCCTCTGCACAAGCTCATGTTGTGTTTCGGTTTCGGTTCAGTATTGCATTGTACGAATGACCGGGGGCGCCGCTCTGACATTCCTGTTTACCCAGGCGACGTGTAAGTAAGAGAGTTTGTGGAGAGTACTCGTTGAGTGCGGACGTTTCTTCTCCTTCGGCGCATCGCGCCAAACAGCGTGTTCGGGCTGGCCGGCGTCCCCACCGGTCGCGTTGGTCACCGCCTGTCTTCGCCTGCCGCTGCGCCGGGACTACCAGCCCGCAACACAGCACTCGTGTTTGCCGACGTATTATCAGATGGCGTCCATATCTCACGCAGCGCCTCTTCTATCGTCATTAGACGACATTTGCAGCGAAGCACGCAGATACGCGGCCAATTTTTTCTTTGGGCTATCTGTTTAGAGGATTTTATTCAGTGCTCTGAAGCATAGCGCCTCTAGCCATTGTGTTGTACACACGCGTATACGTATACCAGTGTGCGTTCTGGGGCTCGCAGGCTTTTCCTTTTAGTTTATTTATTTCTATCTTTTACTCCCCCCCCCGCTCCCGCGCAGCTGCGTATATGCCCACCAGCATTGAAGGCATTTTATAAAGCTTCGGAAAAAATAGAAAAAAACAGGCCACAGACGTCAGATGGGAGTTTTTTGTTCGTGAACTCCATTTGACGAATTGCGTCAGATAGTGAATTTACCTCCTTTATCCCACTTATTCTTGTAACGAGGTAAAACTGAGGATGCAGAACCTTATTACACCCACCTCATTACACCCTAAGGGAGTACCGTCTAGATGCGGGTAGTATTAAGGAGGATCGTTGCCCTTAAAACGCCCAATTTGGCTAGTTTTCGTTTGCAGTGTAGCTCCGTGAGACAGGACGCAGCTCACACCAATGAGATGTTTGTATTTTGTTTTAACATTGTACCTTCTGACCTTGCGTTTTTGCACGCGCGCGCCCCTTTTACGTGTACCTCGAACGCTAAGCAGCGTCTGAGTCGATATGGAACGCTGACTGAGCGTATACTCATTACTTTCCACAGCGGTGCGAAACTTCGCGTATAGGAGTAAGTGTGCGGAAGCTCCACCCACGTAGCTTTTCCTTCATTGCCAAGAAAATTTGGCCGTGAGTATAGGAACCGTCCACTGACCAGAGGACACTGCGTTGCTCAAAATGACCCGTGCCAGCTTCGCTGACATTGGACGTTAGGGGCGCGCCGAAAACAGACGAGCGCGCCTGTTCCCCGTGTAGCCCTGCCGCAATCAGCCCACTCATGCAGTGAGGGAGACGCGCGCATCGCGTTCCATTATTTGAACGACCCCGTCTCATTATTGCTTTTTTTTCATCCACTACGCTTTGCGTTCTGGCACTGCAGTCTCCCTGAAAAACTCCACTGCACGGTGCCTATAGAAGAGTGTCACAAAAAATCACAGCATATCCACGGAGTGAATGATGATGAGTGGGCGAAGCTGCGGAGGTTCATCGGTAAACCGTGAATCTTCCGTGAATTCTGCCCAGTACATCATCACCGACGTGAGATCGGGCGCGTTTATACTAAAGGTTCGATGAGTTATGACGACTTGCAGCTCACTTTAATTTTACATGTACGCTGTGAATTTTCATTGTTTAGAAAACCATTGCTTTAGAAAAATCTGGCGTCTTTCGTTAAGCAGCTGGCGTCTTTTCGTTTTGCTTTAGAAACATCTGGCGTTCTTTCGTTTTGCTTTTACAAAACATCTGGCGTCTTTCGTTGGTTTATTTCATCAATCAACGGCGTTTTGAACAAAATTTTTATTGTTTAATCACGCACAGGAGAAATCTCACCAGGCACTACCTTGGAGGTAAACAATGGCTGCTAATGGGAATGAGAGACAGAAGAAGTCGGCTTTTAGCTAACACTTACACTTCTACTTCTACTAACGTTTCGTACTGGAACATGCCAATGGCTGCTAATGGGGAATGAGAGACAGAAGAATTCGGCTTTTAGTTAACGCGCACGCTGCGAATTTGTTATTGTTCAACAACGCACAGGAAAAATCTCCCACCGGCACCACCTTGGAGGTCAAAGCGTAAGACTGGTTACGCACTACGACTACTACGACTACGACTACGAGGGACGAACGGGTGCCGCTTTAAGGAGCTTCGCCCCTAAAAGTGGGGACGGCTGTTCGAGCAAGGGACGTTTGAATTTGCCAACGATTACATAGAATCGACGGCGCAGAAGGATCAATGTGGCATGCAATGTATTCGACAGTATGAGCACACTGCGCTTCTAACTCTCTGCTGATGGGAACGCCTCTAGCGACCGCGCGCGCGTTCGTGGGGTGATGGCAGCTTTCGAACGCCGCGGCCGGTCACAGCATACCTGCCAGCTCCTTGGCTTTTTCCGCAGTTGTGCGAAGCGTTTCTCTTTTGGCGGTCATTCCATGGCTCAGCGTCGCAGCAACAAGATTTGTTGTGTCGTGGGCTGTCAGATTACATACAGCAATTCCCCACGAGCAAAGTTTTACCGCTTCCCGAAGGCTCACTGGGAGAAGGAGAGACGCCAACGTTGGATACGACTTGTTCGCCCTGCCAAGTAAGACTTTTTGTCATTTTATTCGGTGCACGGTATTACGGTAATTCCACGGGAGAGGCACCCATGAAATAAAACATTGTTCCAGAGCTGCCTTAATTGGGATACACCGATTAATTGTGGTCTCCAAATCGATGTATTTTTTTCACGCTGAATCGGTATCGCGAAGACATTGATTAATTCTAGTTCTTATTTCATGCGCAGCGTCGATGGAACAGACTGGGAGCCCACAGAAAATATCAGAATTTGATTTTGCAGTAGGGATTTCATGGGCAATGCTAAGGCCAGTGAACAGGAGCACCCAGCCTGCCTCCTAACGATTTTTCCTTCCCCTTACAAGAAGGCTGAAACAGCTCGCTCATTTGAGCGTTACGAAAGGTGCGGTAACATTTATGCGTATTGTGGTTGTTGTTTAGGCTTGACAGCGACGAATATTCATTTCGTTCTAGATGTATTCGATTCACAGTTTATATATTTAGAGCCGGTGTACTTTTAGCGCTTGTCATGCTCGCATGTTATTTTTGTTAGTTTATATAACAAAATCTTCGTGGTAAAACCAGTTTTTCATATATCTGCATGTACACGGCCCCTGCCGCAACATGCTTTCACTCATAGAGTTTTCTACAATACTTACTAGAGGGAACTCCGGCGCTAGTGCCTATGGGAGCTGCAACGCATGACGCTTCAGCCAGCATGAGAATTATGGGTAGTACACAACTTTGTCTAAACTTCGTTCCTTCGGCTACGTTTGGCTGCGCGTCGCCTGCATCCGCTTTGTCGCAAAACAAAGTTCAGCAAAGTTCAGCAGTTACACTTCACCACTTTAACTTTTTTAGGCTCACCAAATCAAACCTGGTCACGAAATTCACAACGGTATATTCTTTTATCCGAAAGGAACGCCAAAACACAGCAATAAACAACGCCACAAGTACGTTTGAAGCCGCAAGCATTAAGATTAGGCAAATTTGTGTACTACCCATCGTTCCAATGGTAGCTGAATGATCGCAGCGGCAGAGTCCCCTCTAGTTAAAGGGGTAGGGGAGAGGGGGAGGGGAGAGGGAAAGTGGGGAGGGGAAGGGGAGAGGGAAAGTGGGGAGGGGAAGGGGAGAGGGGAAGTGGAGAGGGGAAGGGGAAAAGGAAAGCGGAGAGGGGAAGGGGAGAGGGGAAGGGGAGAGGGGAAGGGGAAAGGGAAAGTGGAGAGGGTATGCGCATGCGCAGTAAGGGTGGTCACGCCGCACACCACCACCACCACCGCCACCACCACCACCACCACCGGATTGAGCTCCGCCTTAAGATACTTCGCATCTAAAAATTGCAGCTTTCTGCTCCTTACTGCGTGGTTTCATGGGCTCCGTAGCTATCAGGTACAGCTCGATGCGTTGCTTGAATGTCTGCCAGGACGCCGCTGCGTTGTCGCCCAATTGCAGTGGCTCGGGCGGGCGTAGTTCAGTCATCATGGCGTCCCACTTCTGACACCATGTATCGAGCGTCTTGTAGAAAGCGTCTGCACACGGTGGTGGACACAAGAACACTGGTTTATTGATAGCAAAAGGAACGCTTGCGTACAGCGTTGCCAGGCGTTGCTCTGTTGGTTGTACACAGTGTTGTCTTGTTGATCGCCCGTTACAGTTGGTACTTCTGATTCCAGTGTCGCTTTCCGTGCGGCACTGCCCTCAGAGAGATGGCGAGCGAACGTGATATATTAAGTGAAATTCTCCATACACTCTTTGTATTAAATGAAATATTAGTTTAAGATGCCGCAGCTAATAATGACTTCTGTTAACGTTTGCTAAGTACCTTTCTAAGATGCAACAAAGCCCTGTTAAAAACTGAATAAGAGCTGTAATAATACCAGAGCACTTATGGTGGTCGTTGAAGATAGCATTTGTGTACTTTTCATATATGCATCGGCTCCACACGCTGTGCATGTGGCTTCGTTGTGCGACAGCACGAGCTCCCCGGCTTCGTCATAACGGCATAGAGTAAAAGCAAGCGTAGGGAGATGACGTCGGCATTGAACCATGCAGCCCGCACGACTGCTAGCGATCGTTGCGGCCGCTGTTAATCGTTCATCAACTTCCTTGTGTGGCTGTGCCATCGTGCCACGATGGTTCCCATTTCGGTTTCAACAATGTTCGTGCAAATTTCGGGTGTTTTATATTTTAGATGCGAAAACATCTTATGTTCGTGGCAGTGTCCATTCTGCGGCGTCCGCACCCATACTGTGCATGCGCCAACTCTCCCCCTGTCCTTGCGTCAGCGCGTGGAGGTGGGAGAAGGTGGCATAAGCGCTGCCTCCGCTTCGTTTCTCCTCTACCGTTTCTCTCTCCTCCACAGCTGTGCGCTCGCTCCCGTTGCACTCTCCTTTGCAACGACGCTACGGACGCTCGCGAAGCTGAACGGAAGCGGCAACGCCGGAAAGCGAATTTTAAAGCTGCGAGGCTGCGAAAGTGCGCGCTCGCTGTGCTTCCGCCATTCTCTCTCAGTGCAGTGGTCTGCGAAACACCATGAACAACGTCAACGTAGGCGCTTGTTGCAGCGGCAGCGCCACCGCCGCGAAGCAGAGTAAGGCTCGGGAAGCCGAACGTAAAAGTCAGCGTCGGCAAGCGGTAAATCAAACGCCTCGACAGCCACCGTATCATAAGTCACATAAGAGAAACGGAAACTCGATGCACACCTCCCGCGATGATGATGATGATGATGATGATGATGATGATGATGATGGTGGTCTTGCCCTTTTTAACGGGTCGCCGTAGTGTGGTGTCAAAAACCGAGGAAAAGAAGAGTCGTTAAACTGGCTCACAAGCTGCCACTAAACACGTAGCGCTCCACGCCGCCACCAGTACTCAAGGCGCCTCTTCGCCACTTCCACCACCTTCCGCAGCTCCCCGCCCTCTACACTGGAGCCAAGCGCGATGGGCAGCACCGCTGTGCCGGCCGGCGGACGAATCTCACAGCACTCGAGGATGACATAACCGAGCGTGATCCCCCACAGAGGGCGCATGTTTTCACGAGACCCTCTGTGAATCGCGCTCTCCAGAGTCGTATCCGCAGCACACCCACCTTCGCCTCTGCCAGCAAAGCACTCCCATTCGAGTTGTCGTATATCCTTTCCATGCTTCTTTCGGGTTTCTCGCCGCGATATATCTCAAGAGATGACTTTGTCAGAGTCACGCCATGCGGTCGTTTCTACCTCGCGGACTTTGAGCCGCACTCCCTCTCCGTGTTTAGTCTTCCCCTCCTCGTTTGCTCTCTCCAAACACACTGCCGGCAACCCGAAACGTCGGCGTAGAGCCGCTGTACGTCTGGTCCATCTCGTAGACCTACTCGCGAAGATGGTGTGGGCGAGCATCCTGCGGGCCACATTCTGTTCAGGAAGCCTCACCAGCCGGTTCTCGTACCCTGCCTTGGCCACCGCCTCCCTCGCCGTGAAGGAAGACCAGCCCATCTCCCCTTGTATGACCTCCACTGGTGTGTGCTTGTGTACGCGCAGTGCTAGCCATCCTATTTCTCTCTGGCGCCTCTCCAAAAACTCCCGAACGCCAGTGGAGAGGCAGAGCACAGCATTAGCGTACGTGAGGCCGGCACTGCCACCATCTTCCATAGCGCTCGCATGACTTCATACCAGTTGTACGACCACAGCGCCCTTTGGCATAGAATCCCCTTGTATCGGGATGCTCTAGCCCTCAGCTTCTTCTCATGTGCTGAGAGGTAGTATGCACCCGCTGTCAGCCGAACACCGAGGTATTTAGTCGCGGCGCTCCTATGGATGTCGTTGTCCTGTAGTCTCCACGTAGTGTCGTGGGGTACGTCAGACACTCCCCACGCCATCACGACGCACTTTGTAGAGCTGAAACGCAGTCGGAGCCGACTCATTTCCTTCGCACATATGGCCAACAGCCCCTGCAGCTCTTGTGCCGACCCCGCAAGCAGAGCAAAATCGTCGGCATACACCAGCGTTGAAATGTGGCTCGTCACCTGTCGGCCGCATTCGCTGTGAACCATGGTGTACCCACAGCCAGACCCCTCCAGGTGCTGTACGACACCAGCCACGTACACCATGAATAGCACTGGTGATAGTCGACAGTCCTGGCGGAATCCTCTAGGCATGGTCAAAGGCTTGGTTCTGTGGCCCTCCCATTCTGCCTCTGCCAATACATCTCTGTAAACGGCCTGTAGCCGACCGAGGTCCTCTTCCACCATGCCCAACTCTCCAAGGATCGCCTACAATATCTCACGGTCGAAACAGTCGTATGCCTTCGCAATGTCCAGGAAGACGACATACAGCGGGCTCCCCGTTCGACTCGCCATCTCGATGCCCTGGGTGAGGATTAACAAGTTGTCCTCTATACGACGACCCTGGCAGAAGCCCATATGCAACTCGCGCAGCACACCGGTGGCTTCTGCCCATCTCTGTAGTCGTGGTTTCACTACCTGCATGGTCAGCCGATAGAGAATAGGCGTTATGGCGATAGGCCTGTAACTGGATAAGTCCTTGGCATCGCCAGCACCCTTGTACAGGGGCTTGATCCTACTCCGCCTCCAGTCCTCTGGGATTTTGGCGTCCACCAGCGCCTCAGCCACACGCTCCCCCACTTTTTCTCTGGCTTTTGGGCCCAGTGCCTTTATGAGGCTCATTGGCAATCCATCACAACCAGGCGCAGTGCCCGCATCTACCCTCTTCATGGCTCTCTTGATTTCTCTATCTGTTGGTGCCATCCTAAGGTCCGCCGACGTCTGCTCTTCTGCGACAGGCCAGGTGCACGGTCTTTCTGCATTGACTGGCACGCCTTCCATATCACCTCGCTGCTGAAGACTCTCGATCCACTTCTCCAGCAACGGCAGACATTCTTTCCCTGTTTTCTCCTCTTGATCCGACGCCTGTCGCAGTATCCGCTGGGGTATCGGCCGGTCCTGCCACTTGATGCACCGCCAAAAGCGCTGTGGCGCCTGCCTTCCCGCTGACTTCAAATCGGCCACGAATCGCTAATTCATCGCCCGGATGCATAACTGAACCAGCTTTGCTGCCTCCAGTTTCAGGGTACTGTGCACTTCCCACGCTCTAAGAATTGCCTCTGTAGTGCCGCCCTGCCTCTGAATTGCCTCTGTAGTGTCTGTGGGCACGGCTCGCCTCCTGTCGGTGTCTTAAAGCCACTGCTTCCTCTCCATTCCACCATGGTTTCAGGCCCCTCCGACGCCCTGTACTTGGTTTCCATTCGGGCTCTTCTCAATTATTCTACCAACATATCGTAGGACTCCAGTGTTCCCGCATGTTCTTTCACTTCTGCCGCCATTTGTTGAAGGCCTTCTCGTTGGAACGGGAGGATACTGCTGGGCGTTGGCGTCTGCGCTGTTGAAAACCACCCTTAAAAATCAGCTGTATCCGATTGTGATCTCTCGCCAAATTGCCCGCCCCATCATCATCAATCACCATTCTTGGAGGTGCTCGTACAGCGATTCACTCAGCGCTTTCGCATCCCACCATGGTTGCCCGTAGAGGGAGATGGTGTGTAATTTTTTATTCATGAGATTGCATTCGTTAGCCGTGTTTTAGAGGCCACATAGGCTGCAGGCATGCCTATCGCAAATAATTCTACCCTTCGACAGTTTTAACACGAAAGTGTTTTATGCCGGGGTCAACCAAGACTTCAGTGACGTATTTCCGTCACGGAAATGACGTCGAAAAAAATGTACACGATAAGATGGCAAAGAAAAAAATTACACCATCTCCCGCTAAAGGGGACCATGAGGCGATGCGAAGCCGGAGCACTTGCACGATCGCGTTCCGTTGGCGTTCGTTGGGCATGCTACCGACCTCGCGTCGTGGAACGCGAAGAGGGACGCTACGCGCGTCGTATCTTCCATCTAGCCTGGCCGTTAATTCTCACAGGGCGAGCGGGGAACGCGGCCTACAGGTGGGCGAGAGGGGGGCAGCGTAGGAGAGGAGAGAGAAGGGGAGGGGACGCGCATGCGCTCGAGCTCATCGCGGCGTTGAGCAGGGGAGAATTTCGGCATGTCTAGCCCGCGTTTAAGAGGAAAAGTGGAAAGGGGGAGGGGAGAAGGGGAGAGGGAAAGTGGAGAGGGGAAGGGGAGAGGGAAAGTGGAGAGGGGTAGTGGAGAGGAGGTGTGGAGAGGGGAGAGGAGGTGTGTGGAGAGGGTATGCGCATGCGCAGTAAGGGTGGTCAGAACGCACACCACCACCACCACCACCACCACCGGATTGAGCTCCGCCTTAAGATACTTCGCATCTAAAAGAGTTCCGTCAACGGGCATTGAACCCGCGACTGCTGGGTCCGCAACAACAGATGCCGGACACGCTAGCCATTGCGCCATGGTCACAGACTCCAGAGGGTTTACAAACGCGCCTTTTATATCTACCACTCTCCCGGTCGGCGGGGTGGTGTTGCCCTCTGGGAGCGGCAAAGTAAAGTAATTCATCATTACTGTGGCTTTCGCGATTAGTACCTGCAACGCGTTACGCGTTCGTCCCATTCGGCGCGTTTTCAATAGAAGTGCAATTTTGTCAATGCCTTAACACACCGCGAGGTGGCCATCTTAGCCCAAACGTCGTAAAAGCGTCGGCCTCGCTCATAGCATCACGCTAATCAAACCAAAAATAGCTCTGCGACGCGCGCCTGCCTCACCTGGCTGTAACTCCGCGTTCCCCGCCTACGAGCTCGCCTCGAGAAAAATTGCGGCCGGCTCCGGGGCGGCACGACACGGTTTGCGCTTCCCTCTACTGTGGCCGTGGTGTTCAATCACATTTTAACATGCCGCAGGATGGCGACCAAGTACTGCGTCCAATATGCGACGCTCTTCTGGCTATCACAACTCCTCTATCACAATTACTACAGCTACCAGAAGGGTTTGTTTAATCATTTAACATGGACGTTAGTCGTCGGCATGGAGATGTATCACCAAGCATCAAAGTGGGTGCATCCACGTTAAACGGTGCTATAGCTGCTAGACATCAATATACATAAGTGCAAACTCTCTTATATCAATGTACACTAAAGATTCAGTTGCTTCTATATGGGCACGTTTTACTTTCGTGTTATTCCGATTCCTACGACGGAGGGATCAACCATGTTTTTTTATTTAAAAAAACCGCCGCATTTTATAATTGTATCGTGTTTATTAAGATAGTAGTACCTAAACAATAGTACAGACCAGCTAAACACATATCTTCGAAAAATTGCATTACCTCAGTATAAGCACTTACGGGAATTCATACACAATGGTACACATTCATACAAACTGAATTATAATGATTTTAATGATAAATACCATTGCTAGGTATAAAAACAATTGCGCTCTCGCATTGTGCATGCCGTAAAAAAGGTACCCAATATCCGCAAGCACAGAAATTAACCAGGTGACAGGAAACAGAAGCAGGGATTGTGTAGCACAATTGTTCCATGCCGGATTCATTGTCAACACGAACATTTTAACATATGAGTAAACATCAATGAATATTTTACAAAATCTGTCATACTAAACATACTCTTGACGTAACAGCCACCGAGAACATTCAAACAAGCAGGAAATAAACCAACCTCAACAACAAAAACTCTATGAGTACTGTTCTCGAAATCAATGCTACCCTGATTTTCCACAACAGCTAGGACATAGCGATGTCTAATGGCGTAGGCGTCAGCCTCCACACAATACACTTCTGCTGCTTGGCCCTAGCTGCGCTGCAGCTCCTTGATTCGATGTTTCCGGAGTTTGACGTGGAATATGGGCTGCAAATGTTTCTCGATAGGGGTTGGTTGATGCATACTCGGCGGAAGTTGACGTCGCTTGCTCTCGTTGAACGGTGGTGCGCAGTGGACTTTTCTCATGATGACACGAGCAGCACCAAGGAAGGTGAGCCTGCGGTGTTGTGATGTTAAATGTGCCTCAGCTAATTTACATAAGTATGCTCCATTCGTACGGCTTTAAGACGGAATCAACCTGCTTAGGAACATTACCTTCAGCAATCTGGGTACTATTATCACCATTTTTCAAAGTTTTCTACACCGCCAGGGCGCAAAGCTCACCAACAAGAACTAGAAAAATAACGCCTCACCAAAGACTGATATCGCCCGTCCACGGAAGCCAAAGAGAAAGAACCTGCCGAGCGCAGAACGCGCAGCCCCTGCGGAGGGAGAATCGAGGAAAGAGAGAGAATACACACTGACCACACGTTCCTTTGTATTCCCCACGATTAGAAGAGGACAGGAGAGTATCGCCAATGTCGCTGCTTTCAAATACTTAGAGGTTTTAGAAGGCCTATGAGCTCGGCACCTCTCCCCCCTCGCCCTGTTTAATTCAGAAATTTGGGCTCCACGATTTTTATGTATCAAGTTTATGTATAGGATTTATTCGAAGAGGAAAGAACTTGGAAATACCGGAGCTAATTATGAGCGAAGCATGTAGATAAGGGTCCGCCACGTCAGGAAACTTACACAATTCCGGTACTGTTGTCTATTCAGCCTACTTGGAAATGCAAGTCATTGTGAATGTCGGCAAAAAATGTTACTCGCCGAAACACATGCGTTTGCGTGAGTTTCTCACATAGCCAAATATTAGGTTCTTTATCTTGCGTGCAGCGTTTGTAAGCTGCACCATGGATAAACAAAAAAAAACGTGGCTGATCCCTTTGTCGTAGGAATCGGTATAACACAAAAGTGAAACGTGTGGCTAATTGGGACGGAATCAACCCAATGTTAATTCCTCCTATTTGCGTTTGTTCCTAAATCAGGGATTGGGTTGCAGAATGTTGTTGTTGTTATATGGTATTTTTTGGCACAAGGGCCAGTGGTGGCCAAAGAGTGCCAGGTCATGGTATGGGATGTGATCAATGAGGATGTTAGATGGCTGTATAAGGGCCTAAAATTGTTCGCAGTGACGGTGCGTAAAAAGTATAATTGCTAAAATCATGACAGTGGCGTGAATTGTGTGGTGAGGATAAATCAGTAGTGCTTGCGTTACTAAAATAGAGCATGGAGCTAGCACGAAAACCTCACGTACGCCCTTGAGACCAAGGGCCTGAGGTAGGTGCTTTCTCTTAGAGACTACCGCAACATCGACCTCTTGTGAGAGGCCGTGCTACGGATCACCTGTGTATATGATGTGAAAATTACGAAGTTCTTTGAAGTATCTTAAAAGATTTTCATATTTGAAAAACGGATCCTTGCCTAGCAACATTGCTGGGTGTAGTGGGACTTGCTGTCGGACTGGTACTGGAAAATGTTTTCTCCTAAGCACTTCAAGTTCTCGGCATTCCAACAAGACGTGAAGGACTGAGAGTGGCTGGCCACATTTATCACAGCTGGGTGGCTCACCACCGGATAAAAGGTACGCGTGTGTGCTGTGTGTGTGTCCTATTCTAAGTCTGCATAATGTTACTTCGGTGTGGCGTGTCTTTGCAGTGGGCGTCCAACTACAAAGGTGTGGCTTAATCAAGTGTAATTTATTATCTAGTTCTAGATCCCATGACCTTTGCCAGAAGGCCCTGAGCTTTTTCCTTAAAAAGGGTTTCAGGTCCGTTACGGGAACCCCCATAGATGTATTAGTAGCATTTACGTGGACAGAAGTGGCTAGCTGGTCAGCCAAGACATTGCCTTCGATGTCTCTATGTCCAGGCACCCAGCATAACACGATATGTTGGCCAGATGCATACATGGTGCAAAGGAGTGCATATAGTTCCATCACTACAGGGTTTTTATTCTTTCGGAGAGACATGATGGCTTTCACCACACTAAGAGAGTCTGTGAATATAATAGATTTTTCTAATTTTTCTTTGCTGATATGTTTCACAGCAGTCAATAGTGCAAAGGCTTCTGCTGTGAAGATACTTGTTTCTCGGTGCATAGCACCGGATTCTGTAAATGAAGGACCGATCGCTGCATAATGAACACCGGCATGCGACTTGGAAGCATCAGTAAAAAACTCAGCACAACAGTACTTTGCCTGTAATTCAAGAAAATGTGTATGTATATGCGCTTGTGGAGCATGTTTGGAAGTTCTGATGAAGGATATGTCACAGTCAATTTGTTGGCACTGCCATGGCGGGAGTAGTCTCGCCGGGGGCATTACATGGTGTGTAACGATCGAGACATCTATTTCTTCATTAAGCTTCCTGACAAGAAGTGAGAACGGCTCTCTTAGTGCCGGTCGCTTGTGGAATAGTGTGGCACATCCTGTGTCATTTACAGTAGGATAAGCAGGGTGTTCAGATTGTGCATTCACTTTCAGAAAATACGTGAAGATATTGTATGACCGTTGCAAACTGAGTGACCACTCGTCTGATTCCACATAGAGACTTTGTACTGGGCTCGTCCTGAAGGCGCCAGTGGCTAGGCGTATGCCCAAATGGTGAATCGGATCAAGCATTTTCAGCGCACTTGGTGCGGCAGAGTGATACACCACACTTCCGTAGTCTAAACGTGTCTTGACAAGACTCTTGTAGAGGTTCATTAAGCACTTCCTGTCACTTCCCCAAGTTGTGTGTGACAGTATTTTTAGGATATTCATTGTTTTTAGGCACTTTGTTTTAATGTACTTGATGTGTGCGATGAAGGACAGTTTCGAGTCAAGAATAACACCTAGAAACTTATGTTCTTTGTTGACCTGCAAGCGTTGTCCATCCAGCGTAACCTCAGGATCTGATACAAGGCCTCTTTTTCTGTTAAAAAGAACACACGAGCTTTTAAGGGGGTTTATATTAAAACCATTTTCATTTGCCCACTTAGTTATTTTGTTCAGGCCAAGCTGAACTTGTCGCTCACAGATTGAAAGTTTACATGATTTGAAGCCTATTTGGACGTCATCAACATATACACAGTAAAACATTGCGGGAGGAATAACCGTACGAAGGGAGTTCATTTTTACAATGAAGAGGGTGCAGCTAAGCACTCCTCCTTGTGGCACACCAGTTTCTTGAGTGAACGGTTTTGACAGGACATTTCCAACTCTAACGCGAAAAGTGCGATTGGACAGGTAACTTTCTATTGTTTTGAGCATGTTGCCCCGAACACCCAACGCGGACAGGTCTTTGAGGATTCCAAATCGCCATGTTGTGTCATAGACTTTCTCGAGGTCGAGAAATACGGAAAGAAAAAACTGTTTATGGATAAAGGCATCTCTAACTATTCCCTCAATGCGAACAAGGTGGTCTAGTGTTGAGCGACCCTCCCTGAAGCCGCACTGAAGTGGGTCTAGTAGGTTGTTGTTTTCGAGAAGATAGATTAATCGCCGGTTTATCATTTTTTCATAGAGTTTGCACAAGCAGCTCCTCAACACTATTGGCCTATAGCTACTGGCTAAGGACGGATCTTTCCCTTGCTTGTGTATTGGAATTATAATGGCTTCTTTCCAGGACGTTGGAATGTACCCAGCTGCCCACAAGGTGTTGTAGAGAGACAGAAGTGCATTCTGTGCTCCGGGGTGTAAGTTCCTGATCATCTCATACATTATACGATCACCACCTGGTGCTGAGTTGTGGCAGGAGTTCAAAGCGGCCTTGAGTTCGGCTACATTAAACGGACGGTTGTAAGGTTCATCTTTTGCGCACTTTCGTTCAAGGCGTTCCCGCTCAGCGCGTTCCTTGAACCTCAGGAAAGTTGGATTATAGTGGGATGCGCTAGAAATATGTTGAAAGTGTTCACCCAGAAAGTCTGCCTGGTCTTCCATGCTATTGCCTTCGGTATTTACTAAGGGTAGTGGTTGTGTTTCCCGGCCATTTATTTTGTTTAGGCTATTCCACACCTTACCCTCATCCGTATAAGAGTTTATGTTAGATATGTACTTTTGCCAGCTTTCTCTCCTAGCCTGTCGACGGACTCGTCTGCCCTGCGACTTTGTTTGTTTGAAATTAACGAGGTTCTCAGCTGTTGGATGGTCACGAAGTAGAGCCCAAGCTTTGTTCTGTTTTTTTCTTGCCTCCCTACATTCTTCATTCCACCAGGGTATACGAAGTTTTCTGACTTGTCTGTTGGTTTGTTTAATACATTTTTCAGCAACGTCTATAATAAAATGTGTTATATACGCCACAGCGTCGTCTATGCTAGATGAAGCAATGTCATCCCACTGTAGATATGTGTGTTCTTGGAACAGCTCCCAGTTTGCCGACTTAATTTTCCAACGGGGAAGCTGGGGGGAACCACTGTCTCGTTTTGTTAAGCTTATCGCTATAGGGAAGTGGTCGCTTCCGTATGGGTTTTTAATAACCTGCCAATCAAGATACGGAACTAGAGTACTGGATGTGATGGTTAAGTCGATAGATGAGTATGTCTGGTGCGTGGCATTGAAGTATGTGTGTTCGTTTTTGTTGAGCAGACATGCACCAGTAGAGAATAGGAAATTTTCTATCAGTCTTCCTCTCGCATCACAACGAGAATCTCCCCAAAGAGTGCTATGTGCATTGAAATCTCCAACTAGTAAATAGGGTTCAGGAAGCTCATCAATTAGGTTCTGGAATTCAGTTCTACTAAGTCTATAGCCTGGAGGAATGTATAATTAGATGACAGTGATTAGCTTGTTAAAAAGCACCGCTTGAATAGCGACTGCTTCTAGATGTGTTCTCAGATGGAGTTGCCTGCAGCTAACGCTACTATCAACTATGATCGCCACACCACCGGACGAAGTGACTGCGTCGTCACGGTCCCTGCGGAATATGGCATATTGTCTGAGGAACTTTGTGTGTGTCGGTTTAAGATGTGTTTCTTGAACACACAGCACTTTTGGACTGAATTTACGCAGGAGCTCATTAACGTCGTCCAGATTATGCAGAAGACCTCTGACGTTCCATTGCAATACCTGCGTATCCATCTTGAATGGAAGCTTAGTGCTGTGTGTTTAGAGAAACCTCAGGTTACGGAGCTCTTTCTAGGCGCCGTAATAGGAATTTTTCCTTTCTTAGAGCGGTCGACAGAGTCGCGCCGCTCCTTTGGCGCTTTCCGCGCCGCCTCACTCGAACTAGTGTCCATCACCTCTTGCGAGGCGTTGGATGTTCGCCGAAGAGGCTTCGCCTCAGGAGGCAGAGCCTTCGGGCCCACCTGCTCAGAGGCTGGTGGGTCCTTTTTTAGAGATGGCGATGCAGCACTGGCTGCAGCCGCCGAGGGGGAAGTTGGCGTCACTGCCAGCTCACTACGTGTGCGCTGGACAGCCGCCGGAAGCCGTTGTGACGCTGCCCCCTGTCGCGCCACATCGGCAAAGCTACCATTCGGTAGCTGGGAAATACGCCTGCGTGCCTCCTTGAAGGAGATGTTTTCTTTGACCTTAATTACAACTATTTCCTTCTCTCTCTTCCATGATGGGCACGATCGCGAGTACGCGGCATGGTCCCCATCACAGTTCACACAGTGTGCAGCATTTTCGCAGGACTCGGACGGATGTTCAGTTGCACTACATTTTGCACAGGTAGAGCGGCCGCGACAGTTTTGTGAACTGTGGCCGAATCGCTGGCACTTGAAGCATCGGAGAGGATTTGGAATGTAGGGTCTGACTTTGAGTTTGATGTACCCTGCCTCGATCGTTTCGGGCAGGACACTGGAGCCAAAAGTAAGGATTAGATGCTTGGTCTGCATTTCCTTTCCATCGCGCCTCATGCTAATTCTCTTCACATTCAGGACATTCTGGTCACTCCAGCCCTCAACAAGTTCAGCCTCAGTTAGTCCCATGAGGTCATCATCTGGGACAACACCACGGGATGTGTTCATCGTGCGGTGGGGGGTGACTGTCACTGGGACGTCCCCAAATGATGTTAGATTCGACAGTTTCTGATGCTGCATTTGGTCGCGGAGTTCTAAGAGGAGATCTCCATTTGCCATTCTCGATGCTTTGTATCCTGCTCCAATTGTATCTGACAGTGTTTTCGAGACCAGGAAAGGTGAGATCATTCTCACTGTCTTTCCTGCTTTTTCGAAATGTACGACATGATAACGTGGAAAGGTTTCTTTCTGGTGTCCAACAAAGCGAAATACATCTTCGGTGCGCCCCCTCTTATGGGGACGATCGGGAAGTTTCGGGAAAGAGCTATCCATAGGATGTCGTATGTTTCGGCAGTAACGCCAACCACCCACCACGGAGCCCAACTAGGGGACGCTGCAGGAATTGTGAAAAGCACATCCTGCAAGAGCCAGCTGTACGTTACCGCTATAACCAAATATGGCGTATCCAAGGCTGGCTACCCACACAAGGTTAACCCTTGCCGCCATGAAAAAGGAAGTAAGTTGAAGAGAGTAGAGGACAGGAAAGGTGCACAGTGAGAGAGAAAGACGAAGATGTGGGAGAGAGATAGGAAAAGGCGACTGCCGATTTCCCCTGGGTGGGTCAGCCCAGGGGTGCCGTCTACGTGAAGCCGGGGCCAAAGGGGTGGGTTGCCTCTGCCGGGGGGCCTTAAAGGTCCAATCACCCGGCGTCGGCTCAACCCCCAGGATCCCCTTTTCCCCGGACACGGCAAAGCCACGCACGGCTAGGCGTGGGAGGGGTCGAGACCCCCCGTTAGCTCGGGTCCGTGGTGTCGCTACAGACGCCCCTGCGGGGGTTGCAGAATGGAATCGCTCACACAACCACTGTGTAGTATCTACGTGAAATAACTCATCTGCCTTCAGGTGCTCCAATGAGAACCCCTGTAGCGATGAAAACAGTTGCGTTCCCCCCGCTATTGCACCATAACCACAGCAGTGAGTCGGTATAGCGCCAATAGTCATCGTTCTATGTGCCCGAGTGACAACACACAAGGAAACGTTTTCCTTTGTTTTCATTAGTCAAGAGGAGGTTGTGTGTATGCACGCAATGAATATGCGACTTTGCTGACCGCTCGCTCATAGCATCACGCTAATCAAACCAAAAAATAGCTCTGCGACGCGCGCCTGGCTCACCTGGCTGTAGCACCGCGTTCCCCGCCTACGCGCTCACCCCGAGAAAAATAGCGGCCGGACTGCCGGGGCAGCACGACGCGCTTTGCGTTTCCCTCTAGTGCGTCGAGTTCAATCACGTTATAACATGCTGCAGAATGGCGACCAAGTTCTGCGCACAATATGCGACGCTCTTGTGGCTATCACAACTCGTTCTCTGATTACACTTTCACCGCTAACTACTACAGCTACCAGAAGGTTTGTTTAATCATTGAACATGAACGTTAGTCGTCGGCATGGAGATGTACCGCCAAGCATCAAAGTGGGTGCACCCCCGTTAAACGGAGCTATATCTGCCAGACATCAATATACATTGTGCAAACTCTCTTATATCAATGTGCAGTAAACATTAAGAATTACTTCTATGAGGGACGTTTGCTTTCGTGTTATTCCGATTCCTATGACGGAGGGATCAACCATGTTTTTTTGTTGATATAGGGATCTCTGGCAGTGAACAAGCCGGGCGAACTGTCGGAAGGGCAAACCTGATTATATAGAATTGATTTTCATGTTACACTATATAATGCCTCGATGTCACGTCACGTTTCCTTCCGCAGGCTTTCAGGAAATCGACAGGGAGTACCCGTCGACACACAGGCCAGCGCGTCTGCTTTCATCCCAGATTGAGTGCCTGCCCTTTGTATTGACTTCCAGAGCAGCTTTAAGACGAAGTGACAGCATTGTCTGTGTGCTCCACCTTGCTCTGTTTTAGTACTGTTTTTGCGTCATACGCTACGTTTACGAAGACGTCTTTCGTTGAAAAGGGGGAAGGCCTTCCCCCAGACCTGCGTGCAGTCGGAGATCCGGCTCCCAAATCACTTCACATGGAAGACACTACGTGTGGAAGCGCGAGGCTTCCCGAATCTTCGGACAGCTCAACGGAGGAGGCTATGGAATCCGAGGAGGGCTTCACGACGGTCCGAGGCCGTCGCTTGAAAAGGAAACTACGCCGGACGTCACCACGGTGCGGGCAACCGGTGCATAAGGAAGTTCCGTCATGTATCATTGGGTATGTGACCACATCAGCCAGTGACAATCTGAATAGTCTTAATAGGCAATTCTTGACGGAGTTCTTTGACCGCGTAGCACCAGGCCAGATTAATGAAGTTCGAATCAACCCCCGCAAGAACATACTTACGGTCGATGCGAAGAATGCAACAGTACTAGAGACATTGAAAAACATTCAGGCACTTGGTAATTTCCCGGTGCGTTCCTTCAAAGTGTACGGAAAGGCTGCGTCAATCGGTGTAATCTCTGATGTGGACCCTCAAATCACGGAAGAGTCTCTTGCCAAACTTGTGACATCAACAGTGCGGATATTGAATGTCCACCGCTTCGGACTGTCACGTTGTGTCAAGCTAGTCTTTGACTCATCTTCTTTACCAGTACATGTGAAAGTGGGTTACGTAAGGCATCCGGTGCGGCCATACGTACCGAGACCTCTTCAGTGCCACAGGTGCCAAAAGATAGGACATGTGAGTGCAGTCTGCAAGAACTCTGTCACTTGTCAACGGTGTGGTGAAAGTCACCAATTGGAGGAATGTAAAGTTGAAGCGCCTAAGTGTCCAAATTGTGCTGGGACACATGATGCGACCTCCAAGTTGTGTCCAAAACTCAAAGACGAAACGCGGATTCTAAAGAAGATGGTGAGAGATCACTCTTCCCGGAGAGAGGCAGCTAAAATTGTTCGTCGACAGCGGTACCGTTCACGGCAGAAGCACAAGCGCGCCAGCAGTACGACCAGATCCAAAGAACCGGAGCCTCCACCGCCGCCCAGCATCATGCCTTCTCAGCCAACTAGAGAGTCGGGCAACATCTGGAAGGAGCGACCGACTACAAGCGGTATCCCTAAGCCGGCTAGAACAGTCCCTGCGACAGTTCCCCTGCAAAATGCTGATGAGGCTACCTGGCCGTCCCTGCCATCGATAGGTTCTCTCCAGAATCACTCAGAGGAAGGTCCAGCGATACGTCTGCCTAACAAGTCTGATGGAGTCAAGGTCCAGGGCATGCTTCGTCAACTGATGGCTGTTATGCGAGATGTGCTCTCTAGTTTACGCACGCCATCAGCGAAAGCTGCGTTACAAATAATGGATACACTAGAGCCGCTATTAGCGGCTATGGAGTAGTCATTCATCATGGCGCTCTCAGGAAGATCTTCGTCATACGAAGAGTGCCTGCGTCGATCTGTTATTATGCAGTGGAACGCGTGTGGTTTACGTGGTCGCCTTTCAGATCTTCGACAGCGTCTCTTCAAGTATCGATTTCCATTTGTGCTTATCTGCGAGCCGAATATTACTTCTTCCTTCCGACTATCAGGGTATTTGCAACTTTGGTCACGCCAAGATATATTCACAAGCAAAGTTTTGTTGTTTGTACGGCGTGACATTGTGTACGCGAGGCATAACATTACAGATCATGCCTCCAATGAATACATATGTGTGAGCGTGAAACATAAGCAACGCGTATTTTCTATCATTGGAGGCTACATACCACCGAAAGCGAGATTTGACTGCAGATACCTTAGTTCTGTCATTCAAAGCTGCCCAGGACCACATATTCTTATCGGAGACTTCAATGCACATCACCCGTTATGGGGAAGCGTTACGACAATAAACGGGGAGAACAGCTCGCTACCTTCCTACATGACGAAGGCCTCGCAACGATTAATGACGGTTCGCCCACATTTCTACGAGGTCCAACATACAGTAGCTCCTTAGACCTTGCATTTGTATCCAGGAGCATTCTGTCATCAGCTACCTGGTGTACAGATCTCGAGACTCATGGCAGCGACCACATACCGACCTATGTACAACTGAAATGGTTCCTCCAAGCCTCTCCTCCTCATATTCAGTCGACTAACTGGCAAGATTTCCAGACATCGGTTGAAAACGCTTGTTCACATCAAACTACACCGCCGGACCTCGAACGTATCATAAGCTCAACTCTTCAAGTCACGACGAAATACATAAGCGTATTGGCACCTAGATCATCCGTCGACATTGAATATGAAAAACTGCGTGCTATACGTCGCCGAGCAGAGAGGAAGTACAGAAGAACGAAATCTGTTTCGGACCTCAGGATATGCCGCCAAGCTCAGCGACATGTACTTCGGCACCTTGACAAATTGGACACTAAACGCTGGAGGAAATTTTGTACTTCCCTGGATCCCCGAAAGCCACTTTGCAAAATATGGCACGTTATGCGCAGCCTACGATTTCCCCCTCAAGAAAAGTACCCATTTCGAGCTCTGGCGGTTGTACAACGTAGGAGCGAAGTAGACGTTGCGGAGGACTACTGCAAACTTATTGTTGCTGGAGCTACTGGTATTCCCCCAACAAACGACGGACAAGCCCCGCCAGCCCTTGATGACCGTCTTGATGTCATGTTCACGATGCAAGAACTAGATGCTGCACTTGCTTCAACTCGACGCTCATCAGCACCGGGACCAGACGGCATCACGTACGCTGCGCTCCGTTCACTGGGAAAAGAGGCACGCACTCTTCTTCTATCCCTGTTCAATGCGTCGTGGAGCACAGACACTGTACCGGAAAAATGGAAAACCAGTCGTGTCGTGGCGCTTCTGAAGCCTGGCAAAACACCTCATTCCCTGGCATCCTACAGACCAATTGCCCTGGCAAGTTGCGTAGGCAAGGTCATGGAGAAAATGCTGTTGACGAGGCTGGAATGGTTTCTTGAGAAGAACAACCTTTATCCAGACATAATGACAGGTTTTCGCAAGGGAAGGTCTTCTATTGACAGCGTGATCGATCTCGTATCAACTGCTGAACAGGCCAAGAGGCGCCGACGCTTGACAGGAGCGCTATTTTTGGATGTCAAAGGCGCATATGATAATGTGTTACATGACGCTATCCTCGACGCACTTGAGGAGCTAGGGATTGGAGGCAGAATGTTTCTGTGGATACGAAATTACCTTACACGCCGGACCATCTTTAGGACGACGACGGATGGAGAGACGAGTCGTCATGAAGTCCTCCGTGGAGTTCCTCAAGGCGGCATTCTCAGCCCGACGCTCTTCAACATCACTCTCATAGGACTCGCCGACGTAGTGCCAGACACAGCCAGGATGAGCTTGTACGCTGACGACATCTGTATATGGGCTTCCGGTGTTTCACGACCACAGCTTCGGGCAAGACTACAACGTGCAGTGTCGGTCACCTCTAAATATTTGCGTTCGCGAGGTCTACAATTGGCGACAGCAAAGTGTGCGGCCCTCGCATTTACACGCAAAACAATGCATCGTTTCCAAATCATAATTGATGGCACTTCCGTACCATATGTAACACATCATCGATTCTTAGGAGTGATGATTGACCGAAACTTGTCCTGGTCGAAGCACGTGTCGATGCTTAGATCCAAACTAAGCAGCTTCATACACATGCTTAGATATATAGCAGGCACGAAATGGGGCCCATCAGAGAGGTCGTTGCCTCAGCTCTATGAGGCACTTTTCGTAAGCTACCTACGTTACAGCTTACCTGTTATGACAAACTTACGCCCGTCCTGCCTGCGTACATTAGAAAGTTTGCAAGCTCAGGCATTGAGGACATGTCTTGGCGTACCGCGATGTACGTCAACATTAGGAGTTATTGCGGAAGCACGCATAACTCCCATGGATAGTTATCTTTCATGCGAACCGTTAAGAGTTTATCTCCGACTATTGACGCGGCATGCACGTCATCCTCTGGCAACGATCCACACCCACCGACCGGACAGCACTTTTGCAGAAATCATCTCACGCCATGAGAACATCATTCCCTCAGGCTTCGCTCCCGCAAAAGTTGCAGAGATACCAGCATGGATTTTATCAAGACCCACAGTGCGCCTATCCATTCCAGGAGTGGGTAAAAAGTCGCGCATACATTTATGTGGCCTCAAACAATTAACGTTATCATATATATCTACAGAATATGCCAATTCTGTGCATGTTTTTACTGACGGGTCTGTGTTACCCACTGCGTCAACAGCGGCATTCGTTATACCAAGTTTGAAGACCAGTGAACGCTTCCGTCTGGACCACCGAACAACATCGACGGCGGCAGAGATTGTAGCCATCCGCGAGGTAATTCGTTACATATTGCCACGGGCGTTTCTTATTATCACTTTTGGTTTATTCGTTTCTCGCCCACAAAGACTGTCAGAAACGCTCAGCGCAAACCGCGCCTCATTGTTCGAGAGGCTTCGCGATCACTGTAGATCGTTTTGTTAAGATTGCGCGCAAGACGCGCACACTCGAGCCTATTCTAGAATTTGCACGACAGCCAGCGATAATGCTGGAATATTCGACGGCACATGTTTAAATGCCGACGCGCTTCACCGCTTGTCAGTTGATCGACGGACGACGCCCTGTTCGCCGCTATCATTGTACAGCGTGTATTGCTGTAGTCCTAGTTCTCATTTTCCGGCCACAAGTTCGGCCAAATAAACAGTTTCATCCTGCAAACGCCGACCGCTGTCTTCGTCGACGTCACGACCACGTGACATCTGGTGGAGGTGCTGCTTCTTCCATGATCCGGACGCCACCGCGGAGCGCTGACCCAAGCCCAAGCCGCGACGAGGACGACGGCAAGGAAATCCCGGATCGTCGAACAAGCCGCAGGCAGAAGGGACTGCAGCCAGAGCACGGGCTCCTTCCCGAAAAACCCAGGCAGCCGCAGATCTCAACATCGGCCACAGCGACTATGACCGACCACGTGCAGCCTGCGCCAATCCTTCTTCGCCAGCCCAAGGAGCCGCCAACCTTCCGCGGATCGTCGTTCGAAGACCCGGAAAGCTGGCTCGAAGCCTACGACCGAGTCGCCCTTTTCAATGCCTGGACCAGTGAAGACAAGCTACAGCATGTCTACTTCGCCTTGGAGGACGCAGCTAGAACCTGGTTCGAGAACCAAGAGCGAACCCTGACAACATGGGACGTTTTTCGCACCAGGTTCCTGGCAACATTCACCAGCGTCGTCCGCAAGGAGAGGGCCGAGGCTCTGCTCGAAACCCGCGTGCAGCTGCCTAACGAAAACGTGGCACTCTTCACAGAAGAAATGACGAGACTGTTCCGCCACGCGGACCCCGAGATGCCCGAGGAGAAGAAAGTGCGCTTCCTCATGCGAGGAATCAAACAGGAGCTGTTCGCGGGACTGATCAGAAACCCACCCAAGACCATCCAAGAATTCCTGGCGGAGGCAACAACAATCGAGAAGACGCTCGAGATGCGCACGAGGCAATACAACCGCCGCATGCCGACGACGAACTACGGGGAAGCACATGCGCTGGGCTCCGACGACTTGCGTGAGACGATAAGGGCGGTCGTGCGCGAAGAGCTCCGAAAGATGTTTCCTGCATCTCAACCCCAGGTGCATTCCATAGCCGACGTCGTTCGCGAGGAACTTCAGCATTCGCTAGGAGTTGCTGCACCACCGCAACCTGAGCCGGAAGCCATGAGCTATGCTGCCGTTGCACGCCATGCTGTCGCCACTCCGCGCTATCACCAACGCCCTGCGCCGTCGCATTTCCGTCGCCAGACACCGCCGCCACCTCCGACGCTAACCCGCCCGCCTGCAAGCCAAAGCTACACCCCCCGAAAGACCGACGTTTGGCGCGCCCCTGACAACCGCCCGCTCTGCTACCACTGCGGGGAGGCCGGCCACACGTACCGCCGCTGCCAATACCGACAGATGGGGCTACGCGGATTCGCCGTCAACGCGCCGCGCCCGCAGCCAGGCGAACGGCCTCGCGACATCGACGACTATCTCACCGGAGCACAGCGGCAAGAACGACGACCTTCCCGCTCGCCGTCGCCCGGCCGTTACATGTCACCGCACCGCCGGCAGTACACTGGCCCAAACCGGGGCCGGTCGCCTAGCCCGTATCCGGAAAACTAAGGGCAGCAACCGATGGAGGTGCGGTTGCTGAACGACGAAATGCTGAAGATCCTCCGCCGTCGACGACCACGCCGCGACGAAGTTCCGAGCCCCCGCCGCACGCCGAACGACGCCCTGAAGACGAAACTTTGCGACCGGAAGCAGACCTGACGACGCAACGCGGAAGCAGCGGTACAAACCGACGTAGCCGTGACCCGACGCCGCGACCTAACCGCAACGCAAGACGGCGGACTAGCGACCTCGACGTTCTGATCGACGGCCACAACGTCACTGCTCTCGTCGATACTGGAGCCGACTATTCCGTCATCAGTGGGCCGTTCGCAGCACAGTTGAAGAAAGTTAGGACTGCTTGGGAAGGCCCCGAGATCCGGACCGCTGGAGGCCATCTGATAACGCCGATTGGTGTCTGCACGGCGCGAGTCACCATCAATAACCGGACTTATCCTGCGAGCTTTGTAATCCTACAAAACTGCTCCAGGGATATGATACTTGGAATGGACTTCTTAAGTGACCACGGCGCCGTCATCGACCTGAGGTCTGAGTCGATAACACTGACCTCAGACAAAGCGCTCCCGCCCCACGCGATGCCAGGCAACCATGCATTGAATGTGATAGAAGAGCAGGTGACCATTCCGCCGCGCTCCAGCGTCATTATTTCCGTCGGCACCGAAAAACCTGCGAACCTTGAAGGCGTCATCGAGAGTGATCAGCACCTACTCCTGAACCGTCAAATTTGCGTCGCACGAGGTATAGCCGAGCTGCGTGACGGTAAAGCAAAGGTGGTGCTGACGAACTTCAGCCACGAATATAGGCACCTCAACTTTGGTACGACGGTTGCCTACATCGACGAATGTCTAGCCGCCAGCGATGCTTTCGCCCTCTTCGATGCTGCCGAACCTGCTTCGACGAATAGAGGTCCCGAACCGGATTTTGACATCAATCCGAGCCTTCCGAAGGCCAAGCAAGACCAGCTGAAAACCCTGATCCTGCAATACAGGGACTGTTTCTCGTCGTCATCGCGGGTCCGACAAACGCCCCTTGCGAAGCACCGCATTATAACAGAAGAACATTCTCGACCACTCCGTCAGAGCCCCTACAGAGTTTCTACTCGAGAGCGCGACGCGATAAAGAAACAAGTCGACGAAATGCTACGCGACAACATCATCCAGCCGTCCAAGAGTCCGTGGGCGTCACCCGTGGTGTTAGTGAAGAAGAAGGACGGGACACTGCGTTTCTGCGTTGATTATCGGCGCCTGAACAAAATCACGAAGAAGGACGTGTACCCCCTCCCACGAATAGACGACACCCTGGATCGACTTCACAACGCGACGTACTTTCCGTCGATGGACCTCAAGACCGGCTACTGGCAAATCGAAGTCGACGAGAGAGACCGAGAAAAGACTGCCTTTATAACACCCGACGGCCTCTTTGAGTTCAAGGTCATGCCTTTCGGTCTTTGCTCGGCACCTGCGACGTTCCAGCGTGTCATGGACACCGTACTGGCCGGATTGAAGTGGCAGACGTGCCTTGTGTATTTGGACGACGTCGTCGTGTTTTCCTCAACCTTCGACGAGCATCTCCGGCGGCTTGAGGCAGTACTTCAAGCAATCAAGGCCTCTGGACTGACCCTGAAGCCAGAAAAGTGCCGATTTGCGTACGACGAGCTCTTGTTTCTGGGTCATGTGATCAGCAAGTCTGGAGTGCGCCCAGACCCGCGGGAAACAGCTGCCATCGCCGACTTCGCGCCACCCACTGACAAGAAGGCCGTGCGCCGATTTCTCGGCTTATGCGCCTATTACAGACGCTTCGTCAAAAACTTTTCACGGATCGCCGAACCACTGACGCTTCTCACGAAGAATAACGTGGAATTCAGGTGGGAAACGGCGCAAGTGCAAGCCTTTCAAGAACTTAAACGACGCCTGCAGACGCCACCCATACTCGCGCATTTCGACGATTGCGCCGATACGGAAATACACACCGACGCAAGCAGCGTAGGACTCGGTGCCGTCCTTGTGCAAAAGACTGACGGGCTTGAAAGGGTTATCAGTTATGCTAGCCGGTCACTATCCAAGGCGGAAGCAAACTATTCCACAACAGAAAAGGAATGCCTTGCCATCCTCTGGGCTACGTCAAAGTTTCGCCCCTACCTCTATGGCAGGCCCTTCAAAGTTGTCAGTGACCATCACGCCTTATGCTGGCTAGCTAACTTGAAGGACCCTTCAGGTCGTCTCGCACGATGGAGTCTGAGGCTTCAAGAATTCGATATTACCGTCGTGTACAAGTCCGGACGAAAACACTCTGACGCCGACTGCTTGTCTCGTGCCCCCGTCGACGCACCGCCGCAAGACGACGACGATGACTGCTTCCTCGGAAGCATAAGTGCCGACGACTTCGCCGAAAGGCAACGGGCCGACGCGGAACTGGGGGGCCTTATTGAGTACCTCGAGTACAAGACCGCCGTTGTTCCGAAGGTATTCAAGCGAGGACTGCCGTCGTTTTTCTTACGGAACGGCGTTCTCCTGAAGAAGAACTTCTCGCCACTTCGAACTGACTACCTTCTCGTCGTGCCCTCATCATTGCGACCAGAAGTCTTCCAGGCCCTACACGACGACCCGACGGCTGGACACCTCGGTGTTTCCCGCACGCTCGCCCGAATACAGGAAAAATACTACTGGCCACGCCTTGCTGCCGACGTAGCCCACTACGTTAAGACTTGCCGAGATTGCCAGCGACGGAAGACACCGCCGACTAGGCCAGCGGGACTTCTGCAGCCAATCGAACCACCTCACCGGCCGTTTCAGCAAATCGGGATGGATCTACTGGGGCCGTTCCCCACGTCGACTTCCGGCAACAAGTGGATCGTCGTAGCAACTGACTACCTCACCCGCTACGCCGAGACAAAGGCCTTGCCCAAAGGCAGTGCCGCCGAGGTAGCCAAGTTCTTCGTGGAGAACATCGTCTTGCGTCATGGCGCCCCAGAGGTCCTCATCACAGACAGAGGTACCGCCTTTACTGCGGACTTAACTCAGGCGATCTTCAAATACAGCGAGACGAGCCACCGCCGCACCACCGCCTACCACCCGCAGACCAATGGCCTCACCGAACGTCTAAATAAGACCATCGCCGACATGCTGGCCATGTACGTCGACGTTGAGCACAAGACGTGGGACGCCGTCCTTCCGTACGTGACCTTCGCTTACAACACGGCCGTCCAAGAAACGACGCAGATGACGCCGTACAAGTTGGTCTACGGAAGGAGCCCGGCGACGACGCTGGACGCCATGCTACCCAACGTCACCGACGAAGAAAATGTCGACGCCGCCGCTTACTTACAACGTGCCGAAGAAGCTCGACAGCTGGCCCGCCTGCGCATCAAGACCCAGCAGCGCACCGACAGTCGTCGCTACAATCTTCGACGACGCTTCGTGGAGTACCAGCCCGGCGACCATGTCTGGGTATGGACGCCAATACGCCGACGGGGACTTAGTGAGAAGCTTCTCCGACGATACTTCGGACCGTACAGGGTACTTCGCCGCCTCGGCGCACTCGACTACGAGGTTGTCCCTGACGGCATTACGAACTCTCAGCGGCGCCGTGCACGACCTGAAGTCGTCCATGTCGTGCGCCTCAAACCATATTACACGCGTTAGCGAATCTGAGGACTGTCATTTTGCTTTATTATTGTACTTTCTTGCTTGTGCTTATTGTTTATTGTACTTTGTTGCTTTATTCTTGTTATTTATTGTTGCATGCATTGGACTGTCCTGTTTTAAGCATCGGGACGATGCTTTTTCAGAGGGGGGCATTGCCACGGGCGTTTCTTATTATCACTTTTGGTTTATTCGTTTCTCGCCCACAAAGACTGTCAGAAACGCTCAGCGCAAACCGCGCCTCATTGTTCGAGAGGCTTCGCGATCATTGTAGATCGTTTTGTTAAGATTGCGCGCAAGACGCGCACACTCGAGCCTATTCTAGAATTTGCACGACAGCCAGCGATAATGCTGGAATATTCGACGGCACATGTTTAAATGCCGACGCGCTTCACCGCTTGTCAGTTGATCGACGGACGACGCCCTGTTCGCCGCTATCATTGTACAGCGTGTATTGCTGTAGTCCTAGTTCTCATTTTCCGGCCACAAGTTCGGCCAAATAAACAGTTTCATCCTGCAAACGCCGACCGCTGTCTTCGTCGACGTCACGACCACGTGACATCATCGACGTAACCTCCTCACCAATGGACTATATTTTGTGACTGTAAACCAGCACTCCAAGTGATAGATTCAGCACCTAAACGAGGGCCTTATACGATGTCGCCCTGAAAACTGGCCATCGTATCATGTGTCAGTGGGTTCCAGGGCACTGCGGTCTGCAGGGCAATGAGCAAGCCGATGCGGAGGCAAAGATGGCCCATGATAACGCCAGAGTACTAGCTATCCCCTTTTCCCGACCGGATACTAACACCGTAGTGTACACACTCCTGAGTGAGACTACAGCAGCATATTGGTCTTTACCAAGCCATCGTCACCGCCGGCTTCACGAACTTGACCCAAATATGAGTGTTAGAATCCCACCAACCATGAAAAGGTGTATTACAAGCTTATTTCACCGACTACGACTAGGTGTGGCATTCACTCGCCGTTACCAACACCTTATCGGCCGTGCCGACAGTCCCAATTGCGAGATGTGTGGCACTCCTGAGACTATCGAACATCTCCTGTGCGTCTGCCCACGATACCTCACGCAAAGAAATTAATTCAATGGCGGCCGTCTTGTTGCCATCGAAGCAACAAGTTTCAGAAAAAGTTCTGTTGGGACCACCACCATGTCATCAGCGCGATATTCTGAAAGCGCTGAACATGTTTTTGCGCGATACAGAGCTCGACGAGAGACTGTAAATAGATTTTGGACATTCAAGGACTTACTTCGTCGCCACTTTTTTCCATCATCATCATCCGCATCTTCTCTCCACTCTCTATACTACCACTCTCCCCTTTCCTACTGCTGAGTAGCAGGCCAGAACATTGATTCAGGCCGACCTCTCAGCTTTTCTGCCATAATAAACCTTTTCTCTCTCTTCACTTATTCAAGAAATGCCGCACGTGATGGTAGGCTTAACTGTAATATTTCAATGCCTGTCATGGTTTTCAAGCGTAGAGCCTTCAGAGGAAAGAGCGTCTCTAACATTTCCATCTCTCTCGCGTAGGTTTTTGCTCATGATAATGCAATCCATCAATATTGAATACCATACAGAGAAAGGTAACGCACGCTTCAAACTGACTTCCCTGAGTATATGACACCGGTACTGCATTTCCTATTGGCCACATTCAGTATGGCAACAAGCACTTAGCTTTCAAAAAGAAGTGCGTCAGACAATAGTGCTGCTCTGTATTGGCTCTATGCAGAAGGCCGCTCTTACATGAAATATATTCATGTAGTGTGGCGTGCCTCTTGCAGCTTCTCGTGTGCTACAAAGTAAAAATGAACTAAGTGCAATTCGCTTCTGTACACTGCCGTCTGCGGTGTTTCCAGGCACCTGTACTGTGTAGTTGTTGATAGTATTTACATCAGGTTATTTCATGGTGCAGCCCCCGGTATGTATATATTAGCATGGAAATACATTGAACAAGCTCCTACAGTCTCACAGAAAAAATTTGGCAGATCCCACGTACCGTGGGAGTCGATGCTATGCGAAGCATGCGGCGGGTAGGTGACTGTGGCGCAACTTTTTTTACTGAGCCACACCTTACAAAATGACGCTAATGATTTGTATATATTTTATACGCACACATATATATGTTGAGGAGCCGCATATGTGTTATACAACCAGCTGTTTACGGTTGGGTAACGCTGCTAATGGAAACGTGGGTATTACCAACACCTGAAGCAGTAAGCTTATGTAGTGCTTATACGTGTCTCGAGAACGCACGCACGTTTTACGAACCCGCGTGTGCATGTGTGCAAGAAGTTCTTGACAGTTCTTAAACAAGGGCATCATCACCGTGAGCAGTGAGCACCAGCAGCTGGTCGACACTTGTTATAGGATCCGGCCGTGATCATGGTGACGAGGGGTCTATTTGTAGTGAAGTATGTCGTATAGTACAACTGTTGAAATTCGTGGATGCCTCAGTAATTTCGTCGAAAAATTCTCTGTCAGCGGAGCCGGCGACATGTCGGAACCTTAAGCCACCCTTCGCGTTGGTGAGGTATAGGCCGTCGAGGCTGGTAGGCCTGGATAGTGCTACGTAGACCAACATCAGTGGATGGTGTTTGTCGTATTTGTAGACTACGTGGGCGTATATGGCCTACGTAGCCTAGTCTACAAAGCGGCTGTCAATCAATCTGGCATCATCCTCGGTCAGCATGAGGCCATCGCCCAGCCTGTTAAGAAATGAAGAGGACACTGCGTCGTTCTGGTGGACGAAGTGCACTTTACAGTGCGGTGATGTGGATATCATATGTAACTTTCGTTAATATATTCCTCCGGGGTCGAGCAATGCTTCAATATAGCTTGCTGAATCACAGGAATACAAACGTAATGTTTATTGGACTGCTATAAAAGTGGAGCCAACACTGGAACTGCAGACGTTAATCTCATATGACGCCTATATCGTAGGAGTATCATGTAGTTTTTATTGCTTTCTTGTAAAATTACATAGCCAGCACCACAACCACAATTGACGTTGCACCGATATTACGCCTGCGTAGGCTGTTTTTCCAAACCAGTTTATAGCCCTGGTGTGGCTCAGTGGTAGAATACCCGATTGCCACGCAGAATTCTCGGGTTCGATTCCTGCTGGGATCCTAATTTTCATTCATTCCATGCGTTGAGTCAACGCTGCCGATGTTGGTTTTCCTTAACGCACTAGCATTTAAGTGATCAATGTCCGTTCTCGTCGTTCCTGGGTAGATATAAACTGTCAATCACCTGTGGCGCATACCCGTACACCGCGGCCTGTGGTAAACGGGTATGTGCCACACGTGTCTAGTGGAAAGGGTTTGACGACGCACATGACAAGATTTTAACGTTATTCATGTCATGACCCGGCCATCGTATTCATCAAATCCTCTTACCCTCCCGTGCAAATTTTGGTCAACACTAAGTTAAGGAGGCCATCATGAGAGCACCCAGACGTAGGCGGCTAGATAGATAGATAGATACGTAGATAGAAACGCTCAAAGTGCCAGAGGTTCGCTAAGAAATGCTTCGCATTTAAAAAGTTACAATGAACAAACATAGCGCTAAGCACGCGGTACTTCAGTATCACGCAACCTTCCACTCAGTATTGCCAGTCAGTATTTAGTTGCCTTTGGCAACTAAATGCAATCGCGTTTTAACAGCATTTTGTTTTACTGTTGACGTCAGTCTTGTGTATACATATCCGGATTTTTTTTGGCTTCGTGCGTGCCTCCGGAGGTTGTACGAGAAACCGTAAGGAATCTCACGCTTGGCATGTAATTAAATTTTGTTACGTCTCAATCGTGTCCTTAATGTGTTATGCTTGACGCTACAGACGGTAAGCAGCAAGCCGTGCCAACAATATAACGGCCGACGTAGGGTCCGCACACATAACTCCGACATAACAATTCACATGTTCTACTGACTGAGCTGGCGAGGAAAACAAACAACACGCGTTCTCTTATTTTCCTTTTGTTCTGCTATTACAGCTGATACGCAAGCGGACACAGCTGTCAGCTACTATCACGCGCGTTGAAGACACGTGTAGGCCTAGGTGAACATTTCGCCAAATCATCTTCGTTATCGCGGCACTTATTCACAAGAGAGCAGGCGGTAAGTGATTATTTTAAGATATGTGCTCAAGTTTCACTCAAGGGCTAAGGAGTAGCCGGCGCCATAATTGTGCGCCAACATCTCCTTATATATGATATCAATAAAAAACAGACGAAACAATGTCCAGAACAGCAGGAACTATTGCACTTGCGTTTGCATTCATCCCACAGGCACATACATCCCTCGGAGCTCGTGTAATGCACGTGTGCTGCTTATTAAGGCACACTTTCCTTCTTGATTGCTTCGTTGACCTGCTTCAGGGCGCCGATACGCAAGGGAAGGTTGATCCGGCGCATGCCGGATCAACGCAAGGGAAGGGATCAACCTTCTCTTGCGCCTCAACGCAAGAGAAGGTTGATCCGGCGCATGCGAGCCCCATGGCGTCTTACCTTTGTTATACTGTAAACCCGATACAGCTGGATCTTTCTTTTTCGCCAATAGGAAGTATTCACTACACTGAACGCGACTCCAGCCACAATGCAAGAAATGAACTCTAGGTGGCGACACTGGACGGATTGCTTGCAAGGTGCGATCGATCAGATAAAGTGGCAACGGCGCACGTCGGTCGGTGCGGTCACGGCGGATATCTGTTGGCGGTACGACGAAACTTCAAGACGCAAAATTTCTTATCTCCAGTTGCTATAGCAGCCGGTGCTTCGCGGGAAATCCAAGATGGTTGAGCCGCACGGTGAAAGTAGGTCAGTGGAGGAGCGCGCGTCCGTTAGCTTGCCAGACGCGCCGAGTTGGACACGCGCCCGTCTGCTGATGAACTCGGATCACCCGCGACGTGCCGGTTGCTATAGCAACGCGAGATAAAAGCCCTCTCTGCCGTCGGGAAGTTGCAGCGTAAAGATGATAGCGCTGCGTCACGGTACAAGAATGTCTACATCCCCTGCACCTTTATATGGTTGGTCGTGCCTGGCGTGACTCCTCACCCAGAATTCAACACCTTTTATACCCTCACTGCGGGTTACATTGTCTGGCTCCAGTATGGAGCGACAACTTTCACCCCTGCCGCTATTCGAAGCGCCACCGTTTTGGACCTCGCGGTCCCGTGGCTTCACGCATGTCACGCACCTCTTGTGCCCAGATGAAGGCGTCCAGTGCATTTAGGGAACTGGCCTCTGCAACAACGTGGTCCGCCTAATTGTGCTGTGCGGTAAAGAACACGCACCAGGAGCTGGTCAAGCCAGTGACGGTTAAAATACATAATTAAAAACGAAGATGGCGGTTACAAGTAGGTGACTTCAGTGCGGCGAAGCAGGTCCTGTGAGGCGTGAATGCTAAAGCGGAAGAAGCGCGGCTAATAACGTGAAAGAAAGCTGCCAAAAAGGTAAGTCGCTTTTAAGGTCGCATTACAAGAATATCTATGGAAAAACCGAGGATGACGGCGAAAGCAATTGCAATTACTGTTCATACTCTTCTGTCAAAGGGTTCCGGTGTCTTGCGTATTGGCGACTGTAAGTTTAATGCGTTCAAAAGAAAAAAAATATATATAATCAAAACGGCACAATGCGCAAGTTAGATTGCTAATGGCTTTAAACCACGTGACCGAAGCCTGCGGCTCTGTGCAAATGTGTGTTAATTGAACCCCTTTAGGCGCTAATCATGACGGGTGGCTGATGTACGCGTTAAGTCATCAATATTATATCAGAAGGGCCCCGACACTTTCCTACTACATATTAAACGAGCTGGAATGTTGTTTTGTATGTATAGTCTAGAGAGCTATGATAAGTATGAAGTAATTATTATTTGTCTATTGCGCAGTTGTTCACACTGCGTTTTTACATATAATCGACTCTAAGTAGATTAGTAACTTCCTCATTGGCTGCAAGGATTAAAATGAGTCAGAAAAATATGTTCTTTCTGCATTGGTCACTTTAGCGGCGCGTCGAACATGCTATGAAGTGTGTTAGTACGTCTTTACGCCGTTTATCTCAAGGAATACCTAGGGGCTGTATGCACCGGGATCTTATTGAGAGATGTATTTTGTTTGCCAGCAGTAGTCGCAAAAAGCAATAAATAAGAATCCGTACGCAAATGTGTGCACGGCATCTGAAAGTTTCAACCTCTCAACACAAAGACAGCTTTCTGTTTGTTTGCCCGGTTAGCTCGGCTGATGGATAATGAGAGTCTTTCATTTTCCATAGGCGCGGGCTCGGTACTTGTGCTCGATGACAGAATGCGCGTGTCACTTACGGTTTCCCGCATTTAGTGGCGTGATCCTGTCAAACTAACGGTTGTGACATAGATTTAGTAGCATGCCAAACGTCAGATGCATCACAACCGCCCACGCAACGCTAATCCGCTGGGAGGCGAGACGGCATTTTATTGACATACGCAAAACAAAAAATTGCGCTTGCGATCAGATGACGGCTCCAACAAGGCGGCGCCCTAGACCATTCCACAGCACGTTGTGTGCGCAATGTATAGATGTACACGTATATAAGAGCGCGAGCGCTGTTCATAACCAAATGGAACGTCGACGCTGCGTTCCTGCAGCGTCGACGTTAAGGAAGATTGCAGCAGCGGAGGCTCAACAAGCTCTTTAGCGCCGAACGTCACGTTGGAATATCGCATATGGAGCCGCAGTTACATGTGTTAGGCAGCCGACAGTTTTCCGCTGTTGAAACCTGCGGCTTCGTGTTAGCGTTACTTCGAATAAGGCGTCATTATTAATGGTATGACTTCATTAATTGTAAAGCGCACGAGATACCTAAGAAATTGCATGCCTACTGCAAGCTTGTTGCCACGGATGGGTTTTGTTGAGCTATGGAGTCTGCCTATTTTTAACAGCGTTTGGATAGTGGGGCTCGTTTTTAAGTGTTGCATGAACCTCATAGACATGTTGCCGCACTGTATAAGCGCTCTTCGTTGCAAGCGCTTTTGTATTGCACCACTTCAGCCACCCGTCGTTTACGATTCTTATATGCGACATTGTCACACAAGACCAGGGCATGAAACACATCTGGGTGTCATTTATTTGACGCCGTCAAGCTGGTGAAGGAAGCCTAGTCGAGATAACCGTAATTCCAAAGTAATACTGTGCTCGCACCACGCTACGAGGTACCATTCATGGTTATAATTAGTTTACTCATTGTGTTGTAAGGCAGGTCTCCTTAAGAAAAGAACAGAAAACGTGAGCCGTTTGTCTGTCTTAATAAAGAGTTTACTGGGGCAGTACAGAAGTCTTTATGATACGTCTGCAGCAAATTATATGGAAGAGTAAAATACTCATATTCGCTACGTCCTTAAGCTTGGCAAGAAGCTTTGCAGAAACAAAGCCACAAAACAATGAGCTGCGAGAAACGCATGGCCGTCGTGAGGTCATGCGTGATATTTGCGGTGTAGCTGAAGCATACTATTCACGCATCTTTCATGAAAAAAGAAATCAAATAGAAACCAGGACAGTCGTTCCAAACAGCGTTAACGTAGTTATTGTGGGCCATCATTCTCTCCTCAGGAACCGCTTACTTTCTATTCTGGAACCGAGATGACTTTGTCTCTAAATGTGTCGAATAACTCAAAAGCTTTGCCCGTGCATTACCTTTTTTATGCTGCAGAGACAGCATCCTTAGAGCTGTTGTACAGCTTTCATTGCACTTCGCAGGACGCATGATCTTTTTATTTTTCACAAATTTTAAAGCAATAAGCATCAGCGCCAGGTGGCCGCCTAAAGATCTTTCGAATTCAAGTTAATGCTGTTTTCTTTTGTATTATTGTTTACACGAGCCCTACTATTTACTTATTTCAGTATTATCAATGTGTACATCATGTTACGGGGAATTTTCATGCTTTCTTCACCACAATATGTTTCGGGGCCGTAGAAAAAGTCGGAGACCTTTATGCCAATGAAACAGAAAATTTCCTCGGGGAAATAAAGAAACGTTTTAAGACCATGAACTACATTTCATCATCATTATCAGCCCGACTACATCCATTGCACGGCAAAGGCATCGCCCACATCCCGCCAATGAACTAGTGATGCAAAAAATTGTGATCACGTGAAGACGTCCCTATATGACGTCACGATGGCGTCAGACAGATGGCCAAAATTTGTGACGTCATTATGACGTCATGTGAGAGAACGGCACACGATGCCATTATCACATGAGATCGTAACTTCGTCAAACGTGTCAGTGGCACGTGTATTTTTGATGCCACCCTTTACTGAGCGTAAGGGTAAGCTTTCAGTACTAAACCAGAATAACTGCAGAGGAAACGATAGTTTTGCTCGATATTTCCTGTCCGATGTCTCATAACGTTAACTGTAAATATTATAACAAATCATCACCATCCCTTCCACTTATTTAGGTTAACTGTAGGACGAAGGCATCTCCCAGTGACCTCCAGTTTAACCTATGCTTTGGGATTTGATTCCAATTCATCCCTGCGAACCTCCTAATTTCGTCACTCCAACGAAATTTCTGGCTTCCTCGACGGCGGTTTCCATCCCTAGTTAACCATTTTGTTGCTATTGCTCTCCGCGTTTTCTCTGTTGTACGCTTTACGTGGCCAGCCTAAGTCAATTTCCTTCGATTGATGTGAACCAGAATATCTGCCATCCATGTTTGTCCCGTGACCCACACTGCCACCCTGCGATCTTTTGAGGTTACACCTATCATGTTGCAGACAATTCGTGTGTAAGATGTGCCTGAAGGACCCTCAAAGACGTAACACTTTTCCTCGACACGTTCTTGCAATAAAGCACTATCCTGGGCTACAAAGCATACATAATTGTGCTATGAAGAGAATGCTTTCACGGAAAAGCCGGATCGCCTGGTACACATATTGTGAAGAAATCAGAAATCTTAGAGCAAAAAAAGAAAACGAACAGAAAACAAAACTCACAGGGTGGCGAACGCCGGCTTCTTTTCCTTCTAAGTCGATGTCTTGAACCTCCTGCGCCCCCATCCGAAGGCTTTCTGCAACTAGCGTGCTCTTGCAATGCCTCCAGGATCGGAGGCATGATATACTTTGTGCACTGCCTGCGGAATCGGCCCGACTTTGACAAAGCAATCATTTCATGGGATGACGACACCATGTCACCGCCGTTATACCAGGGTGTCGGAACGGAATGAAAACCGAAAACAAAAAACAAAAAAAACGATATTTTTGACTGGAACGAAAACGTAACCGAAACTTTATGTATTATTTCGTTCCGGAGTGAAACCAAGGAGGTTGAAAAAATACTTCTGGAGTGGAGGTACCCTATACGCGCCCGCGCGAGCGGGTATAGCCTGGGGAACCGGTTGGCAGCCACCTTGCTCCAGGCAAGAGGGATCGCAGCTTGAGTGCGGGCAGAGTAATTGGGAGCTTCCGCGGGGGCGTTTCAGCATGAGAACAGGACAGTTAGTGTCACTAATTTGGCACATTAGTGTCACTAATTTGGCACATTTTTTTGTCCTACAAGATTGAAGAAGGCAGTTTCTTACGCCATAATACATGGGCTTAAGCGTGCCTGATAACACGTAGAATTCGCTTCCAGTATTTCTGAAATGAAGCAAAGGATGGAGCCAGTAAGTGGTATGTAAAGTTTTATTCAGCCCCGGCTTTCATACAATTTCAAAGGAAAAAGAAGCATATACAATGTTTCTACATGAATCGATAAGCAACAAATCCCACAAGAACTTCAAAATGCATCATAATGCTGACAGTCACGAAACTAACCGTATGAAACACGCGCCCGTAAACACAGCAAAAGAAGAGATACGAAAACAGATTACTTGACTAGCTCGCTGAAGCTCTTGTTTACGCCCATTTACAAAATTTTAAAAATAGCAGTTCTTGTCAGCCGTGTTCTTACTCCGCTCTGGGAGTTTTAAATGCGAAGCATTTCTTAGCGAACCTCTGGCACTTTGAGCGTTTCTATCTATCTATCTATCTATCTATCTATCTATCTATCTATCTATCTATCTAGCCGCCTATGTCTGGGTGCTCTCATGCCGGCATCCTTAACTTGGTGTAGACCAAAATAAGCATGGGAGGGTAAGAGGACTTGGTGAACATGACTGTCGCGTCATGACCCGAATAACGTGAAAACCCTGTCGCGTACGTCGACAAACCCTTTCCTCCAGACATGTGTGGCACATGCCCGTTTACCACTGCCGCGCTGTACGGGTATGCGCCACATGTGATTGACAGTTTATGTCTAGCCAGGAACGGCGAGAACAGACATTGGTAACTTAAATGCCAGAGCGTTAAGAACAACCGACATCGGCAGCGTTGATTCGAGAAATTGGAAAAATAAATATTAGGATCACAGCTGGAATCGAACCCAAGCATTCCGCGTGGCAATCAGGTATTCTACCACAGAGTCACGCCAGGTCTACCAGAGTCACGCCAGCCCAACTCGCGATCCAGGTCTATAGACTGGTTTGGAAAAACAGTCTATGCAGGCGTAATGTCGGTGCAACTTCAATTGTGGTTGTGGAGCTGGCTATCTAATTATGCAAGAAACCAATACACACTACATACGTTCTCTTACGAAAAAGGCATCATATCAGATTAACGCGTGTGGTTCCATTGTTGGCTCCCCTTTTTTAGTAGTGTAATAAAGATTGCATTTGTATTCCTATGATTCAGCAAGCTATATGGAAGCAATGCTCGACCCCAGAGGAATGCATTAACGAAAGTTACGTATGATATTCGCATGGCTGCACCATAAAGTGCACTTAGTTTCGATAATACTGACGTGTATACTCTAACGGGAGGGCTGACGTTACATCTCACCATAAAGTTACCCTTTAAACGCCAGTGTTGTCGACGTGTCTGGTAAGCCAACGATGTGCACACAGTTACTGCACTTACAAAACACGTCGACCCACCTCATTACGCTTGGCTCAGAGCTATAAAATACTGCATAAAACACTAGCTCACTGCTTCGCATGAAATTGATTCCTATAACGCGTGGGATCTGCCGTTTTTTTCCGGCTGATTTCTTTCGAAATGTGGTGAAGCCTGATTTTACAGCGAAAGCTGTTATTTGATCACAACTGCAGTGGTGTAGTTGTCCGCCGCCGCCCGTGCCGTAACCACTATCGCGCGAAATCATAAAAAAATGAAATAAATAGAAATGCTCGATTAGGATTTGCACCCGGTTCCTCTGCGTGGCAGTCGAGTATTCTACCACAGAGCCACGCTGGTCACTGGAACGTTTTTGTAATATAGCGTGACAGAAGTGTAAAATAACAACCAGGCGTCACACAATGCTAACTGCGCAACGAGTGACCGTATCGTTAAGTGCTTCAAACTCATTACAGAAGGCTGAGCCATAATTTTTCATCGTCATCAGCCACATGCAGCACCAACAAAGTTCACAAAATGCCTTACAGATGTGTAGCGGGTACCTCGCTTATCCGCAGAAAGACGAATAATTGCATAGTGAATGCTTCCCTACTTCTCAAAAATTGTGATTTGCGGCGTAGTTGATACCTTGCAAGTGTACTCGTATTAGTTTGCCCAAGAGAGTTTATAACGGGCACTAGAAAGGCCGCTCTTCCAGCTTTCGCTGTGACTGTGCTGCGCGCTCCGCGCTGGCCCGGCGTTATTTATGTACAGATTGGCAATCTTCGACAAATTGTAAATGTGGTCATCGAGTGGATCGCAGTCCAACAAATGAGACATCCACAACACTCGCTTGTCACCAAAGGAGTTGAGAAATTCGCAAACGTCCACGCGGGCCCAAGCGACCAGCCAACCGTTTTCTGCCTGGAGCAATATGGCGACCAACGGCTTCAGCGGCGGCGCGCCGCCTCCACTCCGGAAGTTTCTTTTCTATCTCCTTGAGTGAAACAAATTTTTTCAATCGTTTTTCGGTTCACGAGAAAACTTCGCAATCCGGAACAACTGAGCTCGTGCAATGTGAGCATATCTCCGGGTACAGCATTCGCGCGTACCTCAGGCAGGAATTCCAAAGCAAAGATATGTTGAAATTGTGCTAAAAACGAAAACAGTGGCAACAACAGATGTTTATATTAACGGAAGTGGACGCGTTTGCCATCTCTTGGAATCCAGTTGGCGAACGCGTCAGGGGGAGAGAGAAAATTAGGTGGGTAGATGAGATGAAGTTTGTAGGTATAACGTGGCAGCAGAAAGCACAGCACCGGGTTGATTGGCGGAACATGAGAGAGGCCTTTGCCCTGCAGTGGGCGTAGACAGGCGTTAATAATATCTGCGATTAATGAATAATAACACTAATAAAAACTGTAGGGGTCCTTAAATGTCACTTTCAGAGGCCTTACCGCACTAGCCATGTTTTAGTATCTAGCAACCGGGTCGTCACTGGTGGAAGCGATTGGCGCTTGCAGTGATATTTCCATCACTGTAGTGGCGCATGCTCAGAATAATAACTGTATGAAATAAAGTATGGCGCTTCATATGGAACCTAGCCTTGACTCTTGTTATCGTCGGAAACACGCGTCGGCTAAACGCCTCATTTTACCAAAACATTGTGAAAACGTTTGGGCCATAGTTGACCCTGAAAAGAAAGAGCAGACCGTTGCAGCCCCTGGAAGCGTTGGCATATTTCAAATCTTCGAATCCTTGATCGTACAGCCGCTTGATAGTTATATAAATGGTTTAACGTTTTCTAAATTTTCCGGGACGGCTGCATGCTCTCCCATAGCCGAGTGCATCGTACTCTAAATCGTATCTTATTTTTTTATTTCCGGGACGGCTCACTGCTCCCATAGTAAAGTACGCAGAGTTCATCAACCATTTTTCGAAACACACACAAATGCTTAAAGGAGCACTGACTTTCAGAGTTGTACGTAATGCATTACAAGTAATTCATTGCGTGCAATCAGTTGCATTAATGTAGTTGATTAATGTAGTTGATTACATTTACGAAGCTGTAAACTTCTGGGTAATTTATTTATATGTCCTTGTGACTGAATACCGATAATGAATCATACCGAACTTCCGACCTTCAAATAACGCGTCCTATGCTCTACCAACTGAGCTACCGCGGCGGCCGCAGGTTCACAGGTTCGCAGGTTCGGTCTCTGCCCGCGGCAAGTTCTTTTCGTCTACTTTTCTTTCTTCACGCTTACCTTACATTTACTACTAATGACATCCCCTATACTTTCCTTAGCATTATTGTCTGTTAGGGCTCATTAATAGTGTGTATACGAAATATAAACCAGCCCTTAAAATTAACACATTCCTTCATTCGTAGCGGGTGTCTGGTTCTGGCAGACTTGATGCTTTCAGGTAGTATGCGATGGATTATTGGTCAGCTGCCAGCTCGTAATAAGTTCACGTGCTACGTGACGCCCCAACAGGTAGAAAAAGAATGTTCCCCACTCGCCGTCATGGCTACTGGCGGCGCTGACTGACGCTCCCACGTTTAAATGTACATACATATATGCCCTATAAAGTGGACGGGGGGATGGCCGCCGCGGTAGCTCAGTTGGTAGAGCATCGGACGCGTTATTCCAAGGTCGCAGGTTCGGTCCCTGCCCGCGGTAAGTTATCTTTTCGTCCACTTTTCTTTGTTCACACTTCCCTTACATTTACTACTAATGACATCCCCTATACTTTCCTTCGCATTATTGTCTCTTAGTGCTCATTAATAGTGTGTATAAGAAACATAAACGAGACCTTAAAATTAACGCTTTCCTTCTAACATCAAAAAAGTGCACATAATGCCTTACATGTGTTTAGCGGGAACCACGGCGCTCCGCAGAATGACGCAAAATTGCATAGTGGCTGCTTTCCTAATGCATACGAATTATGATGATTTGTAGCGTAGTGGGTTCCTCGCAAGTGCACTTCTGTCGGTTGCCAACACGGAGGAGGGAAAGAAAAGAGGAGGGTCCCTGACGTCACTCTCGGTGAAGCCGGAAGTCGGCTATATTGACTGGGCAGATCCTCCTCTCTTGTTTACGTGCGAACAGCGCAGTGGAAGGCGCGTCGCTCTCTTCCTCTCGAAAAGCACGTGGGCTGCATGGCGAGTGTGCCGTGGCGATCCGAAACCAACTGAACGGAATTCAACCCACTGGGCCAGCGCGATACCGCTGGCGATATCATTTCGTGCGTTGCAGTTGCGCACGAGCCTACAGCGTTCGTCGGCTTGTCTGTCTACCCTTGAATGCCCTTCTTCAGCGTCCGAGGTGAAAAAGCAAGGAGCGCGCGCATCTGCTAGCAGAGGAGCGCGCGAGCGTCTGTTGGTAGTTAAGGCAGTTTAGGGGCCTGCAGTTTCTCGCGTCGACTGCGGCGACGGCTTCCGTAACTGACGAAATCACTATAGTGAGTGCACGCAGTACGGAACGTTCGACTAGCCATATCGTTCGGTTGGCAAACTGTGCTTCGGCTACGAGGCTAAACAAGCATATCCTAGTAAACAAGCTTTCCGTAACCGGACCTAGCCGAGCTAAGCCGCAGCCATTATTTTAAACGCTTTAGCTTTATGCTGCTGCTTTGTTTTCCTCTGTTCGGGCTATCAGCCACAATTCGAGCTTGACGCGGTGATAGTGTACGAAAAAAAAACCGCGCCATCTCACGGCACTTAAGAATGCTCGGCGATGACCGATAGAGCTCGTACTCCACGTATGTACGTACATTCTGGCACACAGACCCATGGATAAACGAACGGGTTTACGAGCACAAACACGTATTTTCGTCATGGCTTAGGAATCGCTTTAACTTACTGAACAAGGCGGCCACGCACCGGGGTAATGTGGCGAGCAACAGCACACCGACAAGGAGGCAAGCACAAGAGAACGCCGCGAACTAGATACACCGACTCCGGCGTGGGGTGTCAATGTACGTATGTACATCTATTCACGTACTGACAGAAAACACGATCGGCCGTGCGCCGACTTCTATGGTTGCATTCCGTCTCTCACGCAGCGCCCGGTACTCGTGTTCCACGTAAAAGCTCACCGGCGTTAGCAATATGGGACTGGTGACAGCTTGTGCATGGTGCAGGAGTGCGAGTGACACTCGAACGCGGTTGCTCTTATGCCGAGAGTACACTGCTAGAAGCGAGCATCTAAAACAAAGCGGAAAACGTGTTTTAATGCGCACAATCAAGTTCTTACTGTAAACGTATAGAGCACGAATCTACATATTTGATGTCCTCATTTAGTCTTGCGGGGCACGAACGGTTCGTCCGCGGTCACAAGCAGGAACACAGCACAACCGTCACTGACCTGCAAGGCGTTCGTTGTGGCCCCGTGCTGTCATGGTGGCTAAGCCCGATTTCAAGCACTTCAAATACGTAGTACTTCATCTGCTTTATGCGCTGCACGGCACGCGGATACGCGCTCTTTGCACGCACTATTCAAGCCCCGTGGCTACCAACAGGTTTTGTAAACGTTGCTAGATACAGTAGCCACTGGTTGAACACCGCATAGCGAACAACGTGGCACAAAAAATGGCTATCCGCCACGGTTCCGTACGAGACATACGGAAGCTCTCAAGCCGCCGCCGCTACGCCAGCTACACTGCACAACACGGCACGCCACGTAACCAGAGCAACGCCGCCATTGTGCCCTGTCGATATGACCACCATGACGTCATTTCTTCCACACGTTTCTGCCAGCGCGCCGGCTGGGCATGCCCTCTGCCTGCTCTTTCCCTCCTCCGTGGTAGCCAAGGAAGCCCATAAGGCTCCCATGATCCATTTTCTCGGGATCTCAATAAAGTGAATTCCCCCTCTCTCTCTCTTTCTCACGTTAACGTATGATATAAAGCGTGGTCGGAGAGTTAATTAATCTCCACCCGGCGTGTTCTACGTGGACGCCTCCGGCCCGCAGCATGGTGGATGCTATGCGGCCGCTGTCGTCCACGAGAACCGAACAGTTAACGGGCTCACTTCCCGAGCCCGGGACATAATACACGCGGAGGAAGTCGCCATTGCATTGGCAGCTTGTCACCATGCATCGCAAACCATCATCTCCGACTCGCGAGGGGCCTGTCGGAACATCGAAAACGGCTGTGCCGCGGATCTAGCCTATCGACTATTGAAACGTTGTGACTATCAGGGCATCCCCGCACTCCGTCGTATAGTCTGGGCTCCTGCTCACATGGGACTAGTAGGGAATGAGGCAGCCGACGCCGCCGCCGCGCGCTCTCTTAACGGGCATTGCCACTCGCCTCCCGCGATCAGGACGACCTCGAATTCAATCCTGTCTATTCTTTCCGCGAAATTGTGCAGCATTACCAATCTGACCACAGCCTTTATCCACGCCCATGTAAAGGCTTAAGTAAAGCGGAGGAGCGGCTTTTACTCTGTCTGTACACAAACACTATGCTGTGCCCGGCAGCACTAAAACACTTCGACCCCGCCTTTTTCCGGCAGTTGCTCGCACTGTGGGGAGAAGTCTCCGGACATCTACCACATGGTGTGGGCCTGCCCCTCCAATCCTGCTATACCCCCTTTCCCCAACCCAACCCGGGAGGAGTGGGAGGTGACCCTGCTTGACTGTTCTGACCTTCAGGCCCAAAAGGCCTTGGTCCGACGAGCCCAGGCAGCAGCCGACGCCAATGGGGTCCCGTACTAGGGAGCCTCACCTGCTGTTTGTAGGGACCGTCCCTTTTAGGGGCAGTGCCTGCATACCTCCATTGTTTTCTTTTTTTACAGCGAAAGCTGTTATGAGATCATTTCACCGGCCGTTTTTGGCGCCGTAGTTGTCCGCCGCCGCCGCCGCCGCTGCCGCCGCCGGTGTCCGTAACCAGTATCGCTCGAAATAAGAAAAAAATTCCAGGATGGAACGAGGTTCGAACCTGGGCCCTCTGCGTGGGAGCGCAGTATTCAACCTCTGAGCCATGCCGGGTTTTTTTTGTCTTTATTGCAGGGCTTCAGTTTTCAACCGTGAGTAGAGAGTACATCCTGTCTACAATTGTTTCATGTGCAACAGCAATTCCATGCGAGGTACCCAATCGGGTACATCCTTTTGCATTTTTTGCAATTCAAGAAGCGAAGTCAGCGTCTCACAAAAGTAATCTATGGCTCGCCGAGCATCAGCATCAGCGTTACGTACAGCCATTCGGGACCTCCAAATGCTGTAAAGCGCCAATAACATTGTGATCCGGTGCTTGAAACTGCTTTGCAAAAAGGTCCTATACAGGCTTCATATCGGGAAGGAACCACATTAGCATATGCAATATAGCGTGGTAGAAGAGTAAAATAAGCACCAAACGTCGCACAACGCGAATTCTGTAACCAGGCGTCACACAATGCGAATTGCGCAACGAGTAGGTTGTTGAATGCTTCCAACCCATTACAAAGGACTCTGCCATAATTCTTCATCGTCATCAGGCACAGCATCAACAAAGTGCGCATAATGCCTTACATGCGTATAGCAGGTACCAACGCTCTCCGTAGAATGACGAAAAATGGCACAGTGCCTGCTGCCCTACTTCTCAAAAATTACAATGATTTATAGCGTAGTGGGTTCCTCGCAAGTGCACTTGTATTGGTTGCCAAGGAAGCCCATAAGCGCATTATCCACTTCCTCGGGGTCTCAGTAAAATTACACTTATTTATAGCGTAGTGGGTTCCTCGCAAGTGCACCTGTATTGGTTGCCAAGGAAGCCCATAAGTGCATGATCCATTTCCTCGAGGTATCAGTAAAGTTTTTCGCCCCTCCCCCCGTCTCTCTCCCACGTCAACGTATGTTATACAGCATGACGGGAGAGGGAAATAGCGACCGGGCGTCACCCAATGCAAATTACATAACTGGTGGCCCGTTTAAAGATTCCAACCCATTACAAAGGGCTGAGCCATAATTCTTCATCGTCATCAGTCGTCGCGTCAACAAAGTGCACATAATGCCTTACAGACGTGTAGCTAGTGCCTCGCTTCTCCGCGGAATGACGAATAATGGCTTAGTAGGTGCTTCCCAACTTCACAAAAATTGTGATTTATGGCGTAGTGGGTACCTTTCTAGTGTACTTGTATGGTAGCCCCAAAAGAGCTTAACGGGCTCTAGAAACGCCGCTCTTCCAGCTTTCGCTGTGACTGTGCTGCGGTTTCAGCGCAGGCCTGGCATTTTTTTTCTAATGTTTTACCACCACCATCACCACCACCCCTAGGCCAGAACTTTCATCATCATCATCAGCCTGTCTACGCCCACTGCAGGGCAAAGGCCTCTCCCATGTTCCGCCAATCAACCCGGTCCTGTGCTTTCTGCTGCCACGTTATACCTACAAATTTCTTAATCTCCTCTACCCATCTACTTTTCTGTCTTCCCCCTCACGCGTTTGCCGTCTCTTGGAATCCAGTTAGTTACCCTTAAAGGGGTGGTGCCACCAAATTTGTGGCTTGCGCGTTCTTTGCTGTAAGCGTTTCCTATAGCTCCAGGAAGCATGATGCACGCACCAAGATTCATGTATTCTCGCTAAATAATTTAATATCACCTTTTGATTTGGACAACTTTCGGTTTTGGTTTCTGGGCGCCGAGGTTGGGCAGTGACGTAGAAGTGTAGGAGGCGTGGTCACGTGACCACACAAGGCTGTCACGCACATAGCCAGGAAGCGATCGAAACTCGGCGAGTGATGTAGCAACCGATGCTTTGCCGGTACTATAGTGCACTAGAATATATTCTAGTTCACTACAGCCGGTACGTACGTTGCGGAAGTGGCGGAGGTCCGGAGGTCACTCACGTTGCTACAGCAGATTTGGTGTGACGTCACTACAACTTTCGTTGCCCATCCTACATATCTACGTCAGTGTTGGCACGCTAGCGATGGGTTTCGATCGGGAGAATGAGCATTTAGGTACACTTTGGAAGGGAATTAAAATATATTCTAAACGTTCGCTGTGTCCGACCCTTCGTGTGGAATGTCCTTGCATACAGAGGAAACCCACAACAGGCTTGTTATAGCCTCGAAATTTGATGGCACCACCCCTTTAATGACCATCGGTTATCCTGCCGACGTGCTACGTGCCCGGCCCATATCCATTTCTTCTTGATTTCAACTATGATGTCCTTAACCCCCGTTTGTTCCCTGACCCACTCTGCTCTCTTCCTGTCTCTTAAGGTTACACCTATCATTTTCCTTTCCATCGCTCGCTGCGTCGTCCTCAATTTAAATTGAACCCTCTTTGTAAGTCTCCAGGTTTCTGCTCCGTAGGTAAGTACCGGTAAGATGCAGCTGTTATATACCTTCCTCTTGAGCGATAGTGGTAGATTACCATTCCTGATTTGATAATGCTTGCCGAAGTAGCCCAAACCCATCCTTATTCTTCTAGTTATTTCACTAAATAACTAGAACGTTGGAAAGGCCAGAACTAGAAAGGACAGAACGTTACCTCGCTACAAATCGGAGAGCTCCGTCTGCCTTTGGCGTTGTCGGGGGGATTTCTGCGCTGTCTAGTCCATCGCTTGCTAACGTTCGCAAGTCGTACGCCTGCTTTCCGAAAAGCCACGTGCACGCACTTGATGCTGACGTAATATATGTTTCGATTTTCTGCCAGGGCTCTCAGGCGAGAGCGGCGTTGCAGACTGAGTCAAATAATGCTTTCGCATTACAACAGAGACAATTTTATGTACTATTATTTAGCTCACTGCCGTCCTGTCGTGTGCTGAGGGACTGTAGAGGACTATGGCACCATTAATGCGTAAGACAGTGCGAACATCATCCATAGAGTAACAGAAAATGACAAGAGTGGACACACGAGCCTAAAAGCAGCGGAGCTACGCAGCTTCCCGCCAGCCGTTAGACGGCAGCACGTCACTCCCTGTTTCCAAGAGAACGCGCGTACTAGTTATCTACTGCAGTACCTTTTCTGGTTCACATCTACTTGTCTTTTTCAGACTATGTGGCTGTGCCAGTGGCTTCACGCTGGCTCGCAGTGCGGCTCTAAATCCGTCTTTATCGTCTGCGATTGGACAGTTCGAAATCATCGATTGGTAGCTGTCATGACCATATATGGTCAGGATTGCCGGCAAGACCATGGCAAGACGACGCGGCATGACGCGGCGAAATGGCGGCGACGCATATAAAATTGCCTCTACCTGCCCCGTGGAATTCGCTGGGATCGTCTACCGGAAAGTCACTCTGCTTGGCGGCTGCTTGGTAAGAAAGCCTTCATTAGGTTCTTTTTTTTCTTCATTATTTTGCAATGTATTTGTCTCTACAGCTTTGTGCGAAGGCCACAGAAAACACGGTCAACTTTTTTCTCTTTTTATAGGTCATGCCGTCCGGAGTCAAGTACTACGGCAGCTACTGCTGCGCTGCGTGGTGCAACAACAACGGCATGACAGGGAGAGAGCGTGGTACTAAGTGGTTCAGCATTCCGCGAGACGACAGGTAGCCTTTTGCACCTTTCCAAGATGTAATTTTGAAGTTGTGGTTGTCATTAGCTAACTATCAAAGTATGTCCGTATCTTTCGCACTATTTTGCCGTTCAGCTAGTTAGTGTTTGGATGGTCTTGCATATTCTTCATTCGCTTAAACTGAGTGGCCCCTTTTCACTCTGAAATCCCCTTTTCCCCTTTTCACTCTGAAAACTCTCAAAATTTCGCACTGGAGGTTTCACGGAGCTGGGCGGCCTTCTTTGTTTCTCCATTCTCCTTTCTTTCTCTGTTTCTTGCATCTTTTTCTGTCCCTATCTCTTTGCTTCTCTCTCCATCTAGTTTTCCCTTTCTGTATCTCTCTGTACTCACTCTTGCTATGTATTTCTTCATTTTCTCTGTCCTTCTATTTCTTTCTTTATTTGTTTTTCACTCTGTGTCTTTGTCACCTTTTCATGTCTTTTCCTTTCATTCATGTCTGCGTTCTATCTCATTTTCACATGGTCATTTTTGTTTGACACTCACACCAGTTGTATATGGTAGTAGAGCTTGTCAGATTCCTGTGGTGCTTATCCTTCCGAGGAGTTTTGCATGACTTAGCACAACGTAATGATAGCTTAAACAGCTTCAATGTAAATAGAACGAAGAGAGAGTGGGAGTTTATGATAAGTTTTACGATGTTGCACAAGTCAGTGGCAGCTTCATCGAGTTTGTTTTAAAAAATGTAGTCCCCAATGCGTTAAACTGTTGGATATTTATACATGACTTCCAGCTATTGGCCATTGCTGGTGTTCTATCTGTTGCCTTAAGTGCTTTCATCATGAGTGCGCATTGGAGTTACTTAAGCAGCACCCCCCCACCCCTAGGGAAAAGGTCTGGTTGCAGTATGCTGACCGTCAAGACCTGCTTTCTAAGCCAGCCTCGCAGCTGTATGCCGTCTACCGCCTGTGCAGTGAGCACTTTTAGCCACAGTGCTTTATGGACCCTGGGCGAACAAAGCTGAAGAAAACCGCTCTTCCTTTTGCCCCCCCGCACTGAATCGCTGGCAGATGATGATAGCGCAGGGTAAACTGTTTGAGAAATGCGTGTGCACACAGCAGTCCAAAGTTGTGTTTTTTCTACTAACTCTGTGCACTGTGTCCTAACCTTCTGGTTAGTTTAGGCAGAGGCTACTTTCTCTATAAAACACTGTTGCAAATCGCATGGTGTGTGTTATCTGTGTTGTACTTGTCTTTGTGTTTTCCAATGCATCGCCTTCAGCGATTGTCTAGCAATGTCTGTCCTGTGTTAACTCACTTTGTTGTTATTTATGAGTTGTGTTCATTTAGTTAAGCATTCAAACCATGTAAACAAATGCATGGTCATTGCATGCTGTCTACTTTATTCTATACCTTTATTCTATACTGCTGGCATTTATTCTGTCCAGCCCAGTCTACAAGTCCATTTGTGGCATGTGAGAGCTTTATTGACATGAGGTCAGACCCGGAGATCTTCATTCGTGACTGCATTGAACCTTTCCCACTTTATGGTTCACAGGGCCAAGGTAACATTTCTCGTTTTCTGATGGTAGCTGTCAGGTTGCATAGTGCTAATCCAACTTGTCCAAAAGTGCATGTAGTGCTTGATCATGCTGCCAGTAGGCACGGTGTGGCAGATGCAGTGAATGCAATTGCGTAAGAAGTATCTCTTACATTAAACTACCTAGCCCTACCCTGCCCCAACCCTTAAGAAACCCCTGAAGAAAAACCGCACTGCTTCAGTGCTGCTCATAACTCTGCTCTTTACTAATTCATATCTGAACTAGGTGTCCTTATTTTGTGTGGGTGCATGAGCATGTCTTATGGTGCTAATTCGATTGATGGGAGGTCTCTATTAATGCAAAGGTTTTTTAGGGGTAACCAAAGCGGCTTCCAGGAGAACATCCAGTCTAGTCGGCGGTGACGAGAGTGAGAGTGTAAGGAGAGCTCCTGTTCCCTGGCATTGCCTGGTAAGTCGTCTGTCGTTCTCTTTTGTGTTAATTCAGACTTGATCTGATGCCAGGAAAATGGTTAGAGGAAAGGTGTTTCTGTTCAACAGTTCATTCTTTTGTGTTATTGCAGAAGGGACCCCAGTCGACAGCCACAAGCAACCTGTGAAGGGTGCTGCGGAGATTACATGCCCTACTGTCAACAGTGAGATGCGGTTTAATGGCACCAATTGCTTAGTATCTTATTGCTGTCCTTGTTAATGTGCTTTGCAGAGTCAAGTCCAACCAGCAGTGACGAAAGTGACGGGAAAAAGGAGAGCGCTTGTTCCTCGGCACCACCTAGTAAGAGCTTTATTTCTTTTTATGTTTGTTGGGCAACCATCTCTAACGTAGTCTTGCCTCACGGGCATGCGCTGAGCAGCTATATGGCAAAGTGCAGCGTCCGTCATAATCGTAATAGTTTCGGGGCATAAAATCTCGGCTGTTGTTATTGAAGAACCTAAAGGCATGTGTAGCAGAGCGCTTGGCCTTGCTGCATATACAGCACACAGAGCAGCTAAAAGTTAAGGCAACTAACATAGCGGCCATCGACACAAATTTACCCAGGAGCTGCATCGTAAATGCAGCTCCTAGTGAGTTATGAAAATAGCTTAGAAAACTGTTATAAATCAAAAAAGCCCAATGATGTGACATTCACTATTTTTTGCTATTATGGTGAACACACCACTGTGCTTTTGAGATCCATGGGTGAGCCATCTGACGAACCACATACATTAGGTATGTTGCCACATCTGTACTCTCTTCTACGGTTGCATTACAAGCTGGGAATGAGTACAAACAAGGATCTGTCATTCGGCACGGATACTTGAACTTTAGTGCTTGCCTACAGTTGCAAGATTGATTGTTTCAAACGTGTGATAATACATGTCATCTTGATAAATATCCCAACGGTACATCTTAAACATATAATTTTTGTGTGCCGGCGGCACTCCTAAATGGCTTTGCAGTAAATTATAGTCCCTTTTGTAGGATGGGTTCCGTAAAGCACTGACTGTTTATAGCTACAGCAAAGGAGGCTTTTCAGAGCAATAACTGTACAATGTTGTACTGCTAGGTTTTCTTTAGATAAATAACATTAGCCTGCTTATAACATAAGCACCCTTTGTGAACGAAGCAACATCAGTTATTCCCTAATAATGTAAGTTTACTTTCCAGTGAACTACTGTTTTTCTTTTACTAGCTTCTGCAGGACCTTCATCCACCTTTGCGGCAAAATCTCGCGGGCCAAAAGACATCATCAAGCGGCTTCAAGTGAGAGTGCGCAAGTACAAGAAGACTATTGAACGACTACGGAAACGGCAGGTGAAGACTCCCCGCACAACTGAAGAAGCGTTCGATGTTATCAAACCTTCTGTCTCTGATGAAATGTTTCAACTCTTAAAAAGTCATGTTCAGCTGAGAGGAAAACGCAAGGGTAAACGTTTTACTTGGTGGATGAAAAAGTTCGCTTTGCAGTTGCATTTCTGTGGCGCAAGAGCGTATCGCTTTTTGGCATCGTTCCTAACACTGCCTAGTGAACGATCCATAAGGTGACGGCTCTCAAATGTAAGAATGCTGCCGGTAATAATTCCAGGGATAGTTTAATCCATTGGGTTCTCGACTAAGTCGTGGAGCAAGCACGACAGAGTGTGCGCCTTAATTTTTGATGAGATGATGCTTCAAAAAAATTTGGCTTTTGATGTGACCCAAGATGTTGTGCAGGGCTTCACAGACAATGGTGTTGAGCGAACTTCAACAATCGCAGACCGGGCTATGGTAGTCCTGCTTTCTGGAATCTCTAAGAGATGGGTTCATCTAGTAGCTTACACAGTAGCCCACGCCTCTGCATCATTTTCACACTTGCACAACCTATTAAAGTCGCTGATTAAGCAGTTGTAAGAAATCCGAATATCGATAAAAGCCATAATATGGGCCCAGGGAGCATCAAATGTGAGCTTGTCGAGGCAGCTGGGAGTATCTGTGGGGAAACCACTTTACACTCTTGATGGAAACTGCATCTTTTTCATTTTCGATATACCACATCTTGTGAAAACTACGCGGAACAACCTGCTGATGCACAAACTTCATATTGGACAGGAGGTTGTAGATTGGGCACACGTTACCAAGCTGTATCATTCAACCCATTAGCTAAGGCTTCGATTGGCACCAAAATAACGAAAATACATATCTATCAGAAACCATTCAGCAATATGAAAGTGAAGCGGGCGACCCAGGTTCTTAGTGCATCCGTTTCCATTGAAATTACTGCACTTGTGTACGTTAAAGAACTGCCAGACTCTGCGCTGGCCACGGCCAATTTTTGTGACAGGATGGACATGCTGTTTGATGCTTTGAACAGTTCGAGTCCAAAAAGAATGCCCAGAACATGAGTTACGCAATTAATAAAGGGAAGTCTGAAGTGCTCGACTTCCTTGAGGCAGCTGCTCCATGGATTGCTACTTGGAACTGTGAAGGCAGGCGGCAGCCACATACGATCACAGGGTGGCAGGTCACTATTAGAGTAATCCTGACGCTTTAGGAAGAGCTCTCGAATAAGTACAACTTCAGATTTCTCCCCAACAGGCGGCTACAACAGGACCCTTTAGAAAACATGTTTGGAAGCATTCGACAAAGGCAAGGATGCAACATGAACCCCACAGTTCCCCATTTTATAAGCGGTCTAAAGAACATTATGATCCGAAGAATTATGAAACTTTCACATAAAGGAAACGTTGAGGAGGACAGACGTGTACTTCTTCAAGAACTCTCGCCATTTTCATTCCACAAGCCGTCGCTTGCAGATCATGTTCAGCCACCTTGCTCGAATGACTTCCCTCCACTTCAAGATATAAGTCTGCTTGCTTTGCTGAACCAGTCGCATGCTCTCGATGATGCAGCATCTTACTACGTCGCAGGGTTTCTTATGAGAAGTTTCTTGAAAAGTGCCCCGAGAATTGCCATTGGTTGGCATTTCTGAAGGATGATCAAAATGATTTGAGGCAGGAACACCAGTATTTTATGATGCTGAAAGCTTATCATGTACCTGGCAAGTTGTTTGGAAATCTGACTGTTTCGTCTGCCAGAGCGTTTGAAATGTTCCAGGAAATGGAATCTGCCTTTCATTCCATTGTCGAAAGTGTGGTTCCTTGCCATGGTATCCAGCTCTATCTTGTCTGAGAACTGTCATCCATAAATTTCCACCCTTGTTCACTGGATTGCCGTGATAAGTTCCTGAAGATGTACAGTCGAACACGCTTGTGTAGGCATGTCACATAGGTTAATCGTAACTTGGATAAAGTTCGGTATCAGTGCTCGAGTTTCTGGGCTTGCAGACTTGTTAACCGCAACTTGTGCAAAGGTCTGTTTCAGTCCCAGGTTTTTGGCTTGCATCTTCACAAGCTTAAGTCTTAAACCAAAGGATGGGGGTTTTATGGATATACAGGTGTGAGGCTTAGATAACTCCTAGTGTGATGTTTAGGCAGATGCATTTAAAGTGCATGGTTGCTTTATGAAAAATGTGAACTAATCCTTAAAAAAAGGGGGGGGGGCGAAATGATTTTTTTGCACTGTGCTCGATAGCTACCTGTATACCTAATAAGAAAGGTTGGGCTTGGAAAGATTATTGTAGTCCTCTGTGATGCTAATGCTGTCTTCTGCACTTTTATTGTATTGTGGGAATTTTCTAAATATCGCCTATATCATTCCAACTGTGCAATTTTCTCAACATGTGGGCAGCTGTCTTGCATTGGGCAGTGCACCAATCTTTTGTATGTGCTTACTGAGAATGTGACTTGAAATAAAATGTTTCGTCTACCCCAACGATTGTCAGTCTGCAATAAACACTGGCATTGTGTGCTCGCCGCTCTGGCGGTGTGGCTTACACGAAGCTACTTATGCATGCAAGTAACGCGTTAAAAAAATATATATATAGATAGGTGAAAAGAAGGACTCGCGTACGAAATGTAGTTTATTAACGTTTCGGCTGGTGGGCCAGCCTTCGTCAGAATGATGTACTACCCGTGACAGACACTATTTATAAGTGTGTGGCTACACATCGTGGTGCAGAATAACAATGCAACAGTGAATAACATGTCAACACAGGTCAAACGTGCTACGCTTCGAGAGCAATAGACAGGTGATGGGCGCACGACACTGTGAATAACAATAGGAACACGTGCCACAGGTGCAACTATGCCGCACATCGAGCGCAGAACAGGTGCAACTGTGCCGCACATCGAGCAAACAGGTGCAACTGTGACGCACATCGAGCACAAAACAGGTGCAACACAATCAAAACGTGCCACTCATCGGGCCTATTGTTATTCGCACCGTTGTTTTCACCATGCGCCCATCATTTGTTGTTCTCAACGCGCAGCACGCTCCTATTGTTATTCACGGTATTGTGTTCACCATACGCCCAACCCTTGTGGTCCTCGCGCAGCACGTTCCTATTGTTATTCACAGTGTCGTACGCCCATCCCTGCCTGTTGCTTTTGATGCGTGGCACGTTTTGATTGTGTTGCACCTGTTTTGCGCTCGATGTGCGTCATAGTTGCACCTGTTTTGCGCTCGATGTGCGTCACAATTGCACCTGTTCTGCGCTCGATGTGCGGCATAGTTGCACCTGTGGCACGTGTTCCTATTGTTATTCACAGTGTCGTGCGCCCATCACCTGTCTGTTGCTCTCGAAGCGTAGCACGTTTGACTGTGTTGTACATGTTATTCACCTGTTGCATTGTTATTCTGCACCACGATGTGTAGCCACACACTTATAAATAGTGTCTGTCACGGGCAGTACATTCATTCTGACGAAGGCTGGCCCACCAGACGAAACGTAATAAAAGTACATTTCGTACGCGAGTCCTTCTTTTCACCCATCTATCGTACCGGACCCATCGATCTTCGCACCCAAAGTATATATCTATATA